>NC_051317.1:25355288-25615745 GCF_015220235.1 Choloepus didactylus | reverse complement strand
CCCCAAAACCCTCAGGACCCTCCCCACCCAAGGAAAGGACATGGTCCCAGTGAAGCCACAGCACAAAGGAAAGGGGCTTTGCCACCTTGCCCTGGCCCCTCCGTCCACGGAGACCACACAAAGGACCCTGCCCACATTGGCTGGGCCTGCCCTGCCTCCTGGCCCCAACACGCCCAAGACTTCGCTCCGAACTGCTGGAGCCGCCTCCAAAAAGTGCAGAGCAGAGGATTTTAGTGGCACGGCCCTGCCTCCGAAATGGCATGAACAGCAGACACTTTCCCGTGCAGAGCGGGAGGCTTTGTAAACAAGCACGTCTGCTCGTGCCCAGCACCATGGGGCGCTGGGGGCCCGGGGAGGACAGCGTGGCTGTGCTCTGCTCACAGCAACCTCCAAATAGTGATCTGAAGAAGAGAAGTGAACCTGGCACACAGCTGACATGGTTGGCTAGGGGGTGAGCCAGATGATGCTCAGGGTGGGTCAGGAGGGGGGTGCTGGGGACCACCGGGTCACCCACCCACCCTCCCACCAGGACTGTCCAGCCCGTGAGCAAGCACAGGAGCAGAGGGTCCCGGGACAGCCCCAGGTCATTCTCCTGCCGGCGGCAGCTTACCAGGCGGCCGTGTACTGTGGGAGGCCCACGTCACCACGCCATTCCCCGAGCAGCTTGGCACCAGGGCCACGGGTGGAGACCAGAGACCCCGGAACCCGGAGAGGCAGGGACAGGGGCCGCCGAGGCACTGACAGGCAGCCAGGTCACACGGACCCTCGAGTGCGGGCCAAGCAACAGACGGCACAAGAGTGTCCCATCAGGTCACATCTGTCACCAATGCAAAAGGAAGGCAAAGGACCCTGCTGGGTTATATTGACCCCAACACAGAGGGAAGGGGAGGGTCCCGCCGGGTGACGTTGGCCAGGGGCACAGAGAGAAGGGGAACCTCACAGCTGGGAGTCAGCCTGAGGGTCCCAGCCGTCCCCAGAGAGCTGTGGTCAGTGCAGTGAGCGCAGGACCAGAGGTGAGAGCGGGAGGGACCGTCCACCTGCTGGGGGACCCCACTGAGGGTCAGGGCTGACGGAGGAGCCCACACACAGGTGAATCTGCTGACTGACGGGCGATAGGGGCAGCAGGGTGGGGGGTGGAGGGGCTCACCCTCAGGCCCAGGGCAGGCCCAGGCTGCAGGGACCCCGGGGCTCAGGAGGAGGGAGGTGTGCGGGGCCCACCACTGCCCCCCAATGTCACCGGCGGCTGCTGGAGCCCCGACCCACAGTGCAAGCCGCCCTGAGCTCCCTGAAGACGCCAAGTGCTGGGTGCAGGGCTAACCCAGGCGTGAGCGCTGCCACTGCTGCCCCAGGCCCCGGGGACCCGCCACCTGCCCCGACAGTGGCCTACCCCAGCTGGGGCTGCGACCCCTTCACCACCGCCCCAGGAGCTCTGTCTCCCCAGTCTCGGGTTCTCTGGTCTGTCCGCCCCTTCCCCGCTAAGGCACCTGCCGCCCGCAGCACCTGGGGGTGGGTGTACCTGCCGGGCACCCGCCGTCCTCGATGGCCCACGAGAAGTCCCCAGGCGGGTCCCGCCGGCCAGGACTGCAGCTCCTGCGGCTCTGCGAGGGCCCTGGGTCGCTGGTCCGGTCCCGGAGACCCGCAGGGGAAGCCCCGGCCATGCAGTGACCCCAGCAGCCCCGGCCAGGAGCCTGCGCCCCGCAGCAGGAGTGCCACGGCCCCGGGGCTCGGGGCGCAGGGCCGGGCAGGGGCCCCGGGCGCCAAGGGGAGCGGCAGGAAGGAGGGGCCGGAGGGCAGGAGGGGGCTGCCGCGGAGAGAAGGCGCTGGCGGCTGGACCCCGGGCACCTCGGGAGCCCCTTCCAGAGCAACTCCCTTCCGCCCCGCACTCCCCGTCCCGCCACATCCCTATCCGCGCAGGGACCCTTCCCGCGAATGCAGATGCAGAGCGCGGGGCCCGGCGTTGACTGGAGGCGTCCGTCCCTCTGGAGGAGCCGGCGAGCCCCCGAGGGCACACACCCAGCTCTGGGGGCCGCTCCGACCACCGACGGGGGCTCTCCATTCCCCACGGGCAGCTGTGGACCAGGGAGGATGAGAAGGCGGGGAGCAGGCCGGTGAGGCTGGAAAGGCCCCCAGCCCCTGGGACAGCCCACTGGGCCCAAGCTCCCAGGGACAGTAAGGGGCTTTATTCTAGTTTGCTAATGCTGCAGAATGCAAAACACCAGAGATGGACAGGCTTTTATAAAACGGGTTTATTTGGCTACACAGTTACAGTCTTAAGGCCATAAAGTGTCCAAGGTAACACATCAGCAATCGCGTACCTTCACTGGAGGATGGCCAATGGCGTCCGGAAAACCTCTGTTAGCTGGGAAGGCACGTGGCTGGCGTCTGCTCCAAAGTTCTGGTTTCAAAATGGCTTTCTCCCAGGACGTTCCTCTCTAGCAAGCTTGCTCCTCTTCAAAACGTCACTCACAGCTGCACTGAGTTCCTTCTCTTTGAGTCAGCTCATTTATATGGCTCCACTGATCAAGGCCCACCCTGAATGGGCGGGGCCACGCCTCCATGGGAATATCCCATCAGAGTCATCACCCACAGCTGGTGGGACACATTCCAAGCAAATCTAATCAGCACCAAAACGTCTGCCCCACAAGACCATCAAAGACAATGGCATTCGGGGGACACAATACATTCAAACCGGCACAGGCTTCCTAGGCAGGTGCCGACGAGGACACACAGCCGGGCACTCACCCGAGACTGGAGGGAAATGCCCGGCTTTCCCAAGTACCAGTCACGAGAGGCAAGTCAAAGAAGGGGCAAGAGACCGGGAGGGAGCCCAGGGTCCAGGGCCAGCTCCTCAGGAGACCCTCCCCGAGGGAAGGGGGCTCAGGAAACGGCAGCACTGCTTGTCCTGAGCTGGGTGTCCCCATGTTTGTGTAGAAGGGTGAGTCCCAGAGGCTCCCAGAAGGGGAGGGAAACCCATGTCCACTCAGAGGGGTGACATGTACCCTGTCTGCCAAGTGCCGGGAAATGTGGAGGGCAAGGAAGAAGGAGGAGGAAGGGGAAGGGGAGATGGGGAAGGGGAGAGGGGAGAAGGAAAGAGGAGGAGGGAAAGAGAGGAGAAGAGGGAAGAGGAGGGGGAGGGAGGAGCAGAGGGAGGAGGGAGAAGGAAGGAGGAAAAGGGAAGGACACAGGGAGGGAGGAGGGGAAGGGGTGAGAGGAAGTGGGGAGGAGGGAGAAGAAGGAAGGAGGGGAAAGAGGGGGAGGGAAGAAGGGAAGAGAGGAAGAGAGGAGGGGAAAGAGGGAAGGAAGGAGGAGGGGTGGGGGGAGGAAGGGCCCAGGGCTCCTGGCAGCCCCCCCACCGGCCTTAGCAGCTGCCTCCCGCTGCCGGGGGGCCTGGCTTCCTGCTGCCTCCACGTCCCTGCTCAGCCTCCAGCCCCCCACCTGTGCACCCCAGTCCCAGCATCCGTCTCTCCTGTAACACTCAGGGTGCTTGGGTTTTCCAGGGGACCTGACTGAGAGTGAGACCTTTACCCCATGGGCTCCTCCTGCCAATCAGCTGCCAACCCGCAGATGCAGGCAGAAGAGACTTCCGAGCGGGAAAGGGGCAGAGTGGGGCTGGTAGAGGCAGGTGAGTGTGTCCACTCCCCGAGCTCCTCTGCCATCACCGTGAGACTGGGCCGGGCTGGCCTCTGGGCCTGTCCTGTGGTGCAGTCACCGCTCCGTCCACCCTCGAGGAGCCAGTGGCCGGCCACGGCGCCCCAGGCCTGCAAGTGACACAGCCAAGTCCAGGAGAGCTGCCCGGCCAGACCCCTCCTCGCCGGCCCAGCCTCGACCCGAGGAACGCCTTCAAGACTAAGGTCCCGAGCCGCTGTGCTTTGGGGCATTTGTCAGGCGGCGGGCAGCGGGAACACTGACCGATACACCAGTCCACCCCCGGAGCTCGGGCCCCACAGGCGCCTCCTCAACCCGAGCAAGCAACGGCAGCAACCGGGAGAGAGGCCGAAATCCAAGGATTTGACAGAATTCTGGGTCCTGGTGAATTCCTACCTTCCACTTCAACTGGCTCTCATTTTAAAAATTCCATGTAACTTATCATATAAGTACAAATATTGCACCGTAACACCATGTTCAGGTAACAAACAGAATAACTCAGACCCACGTACCAGACCCAGGAAATCAGTGCTAAAAAAAATGGGGAAATACATCATGACCTTCTCTTATTTTAAATAAAATTGACAAGAAATAGATTAATTTCTTGTTGATTGTCACCTAAATAAGCACATTTGCACATTAGTAACAACGTATGAGAACGTAATAGTTTGATCGAAGGCCTTGGCCAGCCGTCAAAAAGGGCAGCGTCTCTCTGGTCTGAAATTTACAGCATGCGGACTTTTCCTGGTTTTTTCTGTCCTGTTACGAACTGCTACCACTGCGCTCCGGTGCTGATTTTTTAAAATGTTGTGGAATAACAGAAAAGGCGTTTCCTGCTAAACACAGTAAGGTCCCATCGGAACCCCGATTTCAGAGGGTGGTGCCAACATTGTTTTTGTGACAAAATCACGCTACAGGAAGAGGTCTCACCGCTTCACTGTTCAACTCAAACTTACGTTGAGTTCACCGTAGCTAGGCCTTCTAAGTGCTTTACAAACTTTAACACATTTAAGTCATCCAGAAAAGGAATTGCTCTTAAATGACCAAAATAAAACAGCAGTAGCTCTCAAAGCTCTCTTTATATTCTTAAATACTACTGAGGCCCTCAAAGAGCATTGTTGATGTGGGTTATGTTCACTAATATTTACCATTTTAGCAATTAAAAGTGATAATTCAAAAATACGTATTTATTAATTCATTCTGAAATACAGACAAACCTGTTGTGTGTTAACACAACATATTTTAATGAAAATAGCTCTGTTTTCCAAAAAATAAATAGAACTAAAAAGTAAGAAGAATCTTCAGGTTTGCTAATTCTGCCTTTCTGCAAAACACCAGAAATGGACTGGCTTTTATAAAGGGGGTTTATTTGGTTACACAGTTACAGTCTTAAGGCCATAAAGTGTCCAAGGTAACACATCAACAATCGGGTACCTTCACTGGAGGATGGCCAATGGTG
The DNA here is from genome assembly GCF_015220235.1 of Choloepus didactylus. Lineage (NCBI taxonomy): Eukaryota > Metazoa > Chordata > Mammalia > Pilosa > Megalonychidae > Choloepus > Choloepus didactylus. The sequence continues at coordinate 25,610,641 of NC_051317.1, read as the reverse complement.
TCCGGAAAACCTCTGTTAGCTCAGAAGACATGTGGCTGGCATCTGCCTGCTCCCCGATTGTGTTCTAGCTCCTCTCTTGGCTTCTGTGCTTTCTTCAAAATGTTGCTCTTGGGGCATTTTGCCCTCTCTTAGCTTCCCTGGAGCCAAGTGTCAGCAAAGTCTGCTTTCAATGGCCATCTCCAAAATGTCTCCCTTGGCTGTAGCACCGACCTCTTTCTGTCTGAGCTCTTATAGGGGTGCAGTGATTTAATTAAGACCCATGCTGAATGGATGGGGCCACACCTCCATGGAAATAATCCAGTTATTACCTGCAGTTGGGTGGGTCACACATCTCCACAGAAACAATCCAATCCAAAGGTTCCAACCTAATTAAGACTAAATCCGTCTGCCCCCACAAGATTGCATCAAAGAACATGGCTTTTGGGGGACATAATACATCCAAACTGGCACATTCCACCCCTTGGAGCCCAAAATGACATGATCTTTCCATATACAAAATACATTCATCCCGTCTCAACATCATAGAAACTTAAATCATTTCAGTAACAATAAGTAAGTACAAGATTCCATCAGAATCAGTCACAAGTGTAGTCTTGTCCTAAAGCAAAATTCCCCTCTGGCTGTGGACCTGTGAAACTCAGAATAAGTTATCTGCTTCCAATATACAAAGGAGGGTCAGTCATAGGGTAAACATTCCCATTGCCAAAAGGAGAAACCAAAAGGAAAACAGGGTTCATGGGACCAAAACAGTTCCTAAAACCCACAGGGCAAACCTCATTAGATTTCAAAGTCTGAGAGTCATTTATACAATAATGTTTTATCCTCAGGGCTTGAGAGAGCGGGAGTCCCACACTTCCCAAGGGCTTACATTGCAGCCCTTTTCTCTCCAAACGCTGGGGTGAGTGCTCCAACATATCCACACACTGGGGAGATACCTTCTCGGCCTCACCCTCCTCAAACATAGCAATGGCATTCGGACTCTCTTCCATCTCCGGGGCACACACTCAACCCCTTCAGAACAGTGGGGTGGTGGCCAGGCTCTCCCCAGTCCCTGGGGAATGTGCTCCACCCTCTCTGGGTCCTGGGGTGGCTGCACTCTTCCTGAGCAGCGAGGTAGAAGGCCCACCCTCTGCCTCCGGGGCAAATTCACCCTTCCCATGCTCATGGGTTGCTCTGCTTTCCTTGCCTGAGATTTCTTGACTCCAGGCCTCAATTTCCATGGTTCTGTCTTTGAAGAAACTTCCTTCAATTTGTTCCTTCTCCATCCCCTCCAGTCCAGACCACCAGCGGTTCTGTCTATACAGATCTCGCAAAATTCTGCAGGCTTGGCATGCAGTTTACAGGGGTCAAAACCATCAGACAATAGGATTTTCCCCAAATCCTTTCTGGATAACTCCATCTCCAATCCTGGCTTGTACTGAAATGATAGTTGGGTTCCATGTTTGGTCAAATCCTCATGTGGGACACTATCCTCTGGGGTCTCAATTCCAGGAAGCCCAGGGCTTTCTAAACCATCAATTTCTGGTTTCCTTGTACCCAAGAGTTCAGTTCTTAGCTTATCTCTTTCTGCTCACATTTTACTATAAGCTGCAAGACACCAGGCTACATCCTTCACAAGTAGTCTAGAGATCTCCTCAGCTAAGTATCCTGGCTTGTCACTTTCAAATTCTGCCTTCCATGTGATACCAGGACTCAATTTTGCCAAATTCTCTGCCACTTTAAAACAAAGGATTGCCTTTCTTCCAGTTTGCAACAACACATTCATCATTTCTGCTCAAGACCTCATCAGAAGTATCTTTAGAGTCCAGATTTCTACCAACAATCTCTTCAAAGTAGTTTAGGCCTTTTCTATCAAGCTCCTCACAATTCTTCCAGAATCTTCCCCTTATCCATTTAAAAAGCTGTTCCAACATGTTTGGTATTTGCAAACTCAGCAGCTCCCTGCTTCTCTGGTACCAAAAACTGTTCAGGTTTGCTAATGCTGCCATTATGCAAAATACCAGAAATGGATTGGCATTTATAAAGGGGGTTTATTTGGTTACACAGTTACATTCTGATGGCCATGAAAATATCCAAATTTAGGCATCAACACAAGTATACCTTCAACGAAGGAAGGCCAATAGCATCTGGAAAACCTCTGTAAGCTGGGAAGGCACGTGGCTGGCATCTGCTGGTCCCAGGTTGTGTTCCAGCTCCTCTCTCAGCTCCTGTGTGTTCTTCAAAATGTTGCTCTTGGGGCATTTTGTCCTCTCTTAGCTTCTCTGGAGCAAATACTGGGCTAGCATCCCCTAAGTGTCAGCAAAAGTCTGCTTTCAGTGGCCATCTCCAAAATGTCTCTCTTGGCTATAGCACTGAGCTCCTTCTGTCTGAGCTCTTATAGGGCTCCAGTGATTTAATTAAGACCCACGCTGAATGGGTGGGGCCATACCTCCATGGAAATTATCCAATCAGAGTTATCACCTACAGTTGGGTGGGTCACATCTCCATGGAAACAACCTAATCCAAAGGTTCCAACCTAATCAACACTTAATACATCTGCCCCCACAAGACTGCTTCAAAGATAATGGCATTTTGGGGGCTGTAACACATCCAAACCAGCACACCATCCCTCCAGCCAATGGATACGGCTCCAATGCACTCCTTTAAACAGCTGTTTCAAGAGTGCTTAGCAAGACTAAACCAGCAACGTCCTCATACAGAAAGCAAATGAAGCAATTGGGGTGCAGTCAGAGGCAGTCAGAGACCAGCTGGTTCCAGCACTCTCATTTGGGGGACCCCTGGCAGGCCTGGCTCTGTGTTAAGCCTGATGGACAGAAGGATCCTGGACACCTAGAGAAGCCCTGAGACTCCCCGGAGACCACACGGCCCTCCAGGGCGGAGGCAGCCCCACATGCGGGTGCCAGCACCGTGAGCGCCTCCCAGCCAGGCGGCCCGTGGTCATCTCAGCAGGAGGGAGCCGCTGCCGGGCAGGGTGGTTACTGCACCCCGGACTCCGTTTCACGCTCTATATCCTAAACACCTGCACCTTGGCTGCAGAAGAAGGCACTGAAAACCAACCTCTCAGAAGGAGAGTAGCATCTGGGAGGTTGGGTATCTCCTCTCTTATCCTGAAGGTTTTAAACCTGGTGTTGAAATTTTCTATGCTAAGTGAGCAGTGGTTCCATTTACAAGAAGAGAACATGGAAGCAGTAAATACTCAAGTTTCAAAACTTTTTCTAGGCTTTCTTACAGCCACACGGGAAGCTCCCTGGAAGGGTAGGTGCTGCTGGGTCGCATTTTCCTCTTCTCGATGGTGGAGCCAAACAAATGCTTCACCAAGCCCCACAGCCATCCGACGTGTGCCATCAGTTGCCTTGCACGGAAATGGCAGCAATTTAGCAAGTCTCAGGACACAGCTGAGAGATGGTTTTTCCACCCTGCAATGGAGTCACGCTGTATGGGGGTAAAACTCAGCTCCAAGGGCAGTGAGCAAAAATCTCTCTCCAGCAGCAGGACAGAACCAACAGGCAAATCTCCTGACCTGACAGTGGGCCGCAGAGCAGGCCAAACCTAACATTCCGGGAAACTGACATGTAGTTTATGTCCTTAAAATGCTATCTGTCTCCGCAGGCACGTTGGCCTCTCCCCCCGTTCTCTCCCCTGTTGGCCTCCCCCACCGTCCCTCACCTGTCAGCCTGTTTCCCCCACCCCTCACCTGTCAGCCTCTCCCCCCTACCCCTCACCTGTCAGCCTCTCCCCCCTACCCCTCACCTGTCAGCCTCTCCCCCCAACCCTCACCTGTTGGCCTCTCCCTTGACCCCGTCCCTTACCTGTTGGCCACTCCCCTCTGCCCCTCGCCTGTGCCCTGTGTTGCTGCCTACAGATGTGGACGAGTGACGGTCCCTGGGAGCAGGTCGGGTCCCTGCTGTCCTCGCCTTCCAGCTGCTGCCCCTGCTACTGCCCGCCCAGGCCATGAGCTTTCCAGACGTGATTAGTCCCCCAAATATGGTGAGGTGGCTCTTCGGGTCCCCGTGTCGTGCAGGAGGAGACTGAGACGGGAAGTCAACAGCTACCATGACCAGCCCTGAGCAAGCTGGATTCATGCCCAGCCCTGGCCGATTGCCCGGCACATCTCCAACGTGCTGTCGTGTCCTGTCGAGGTCACACTCCGGGGCCAAGGGCGACGTGGACATCCTGTGGGCGGGGGCTTTCCAGGCCCCTGTGCCCTGCACCCTGCCAGTGTTCCCAGGAAAGGAAACTCCTCAGATGGGAGCCGGGCTTGGAGCTCACCCACAGCCACCGAGACAGAGGCAGAGCCCGGGTGCCAGCCGCAGTGGGGAGGACGCGCGGCCAGGCGTGGACTCAGTGTCCCCAAAGGCCACTCCCGTGACGAGGCCCAGGGCACGCACCGTCTCAGCAAGGCTGAAAACAGGCTCTCGGCTAGAGTCCCAAATTACAAAAAGGTTGGAAATCCCCAGAGGGAAAGGTCAGGTAAGAAAATCTAATTATCACGATACGCAAGAAGAAATTTAATGTTCACGAAGTGCTCCAGGAACTTGACGTCAGAGAGCCCAGGTCCATTTTCAGCAGCGTCTGCCCGGCTTGTGCCTTTTCTGTTTTATTTCCTAACGTCTACTCTGGAACATGGCAATTCCCAAAGTCGATCCCCTCATGAAGATTAAGTTGTTACCAAAGTTCTTATGACTCCTTCTTCGTATTTCATGAGACCTTGTGTGTTTGGAGGATGATCAACTGAAATTTAATTGGGTTAGACGTTATTGTTTTAAATTTTAAATAACCACACAAAAATGAAATTTTAACTCTCCCCCGTCTGATGAGTCAGTGCCGTGGTGCTGATACCAGCCCCCGAGGCACCCAGCGCCGCTTAGCGTGCCGCGGGAGGGGCTGCCAGGCGGGACCCGGGCCATCGGTCACTGGCGAGCCCGGAGGCTGGGGAGCGAAGTCCCAGCGTTCCCCATCTCTGTTTGGAATCAAACACCCTTGAGCTTCAGCAGATCCACTTGTGGGCGATGCCAGAAGACAGACGCAGGCAAGACTTCCACCCACCCCGTCTTGGGGGCCCCTGTCCTGGACAGGGTTCCTCCCAGCCCGGGCCCCACGCACCCACTTGGGAAAGGGCTCCCTCGAGAGTCGGCATGAGATGCAACCCACGGTTCAGAGGCCGTGCCCACCTGGATGCCCAGCAACTCGGCACCCCAGAGCCGAGGCCCATCTCACCAAGGGAAGGTGCAGAATTCCTGGGATTCCTTTGGGCTCTGCCTGCTCGGCGGAGAAAGCCGCCCCCCATGAGCCGGCCTAGGGGCCCCCACCATGAGACGGCAAACTGGGCTCGGGCAAGTTCTGGCTGGTGGCCTCCCATTGGCTGTCCGAGTTGAAAGACATGCCAGAGGAGAGGGGCTCCCCAAGAGACACCCCTGCTTTAAAGACGGCCACAGCCAGCCTGTCATGTGGTGTGACCCCCGTGGCTCCATGTACAAAAAGGAGCTATGAATCCAACGGGGCGTCTCTCAAGGGCCAAAGCCTTTTCCCAGGGCCATCATCTCCCACCAGCCTTTGCCTCTGCAATCTGAGCGATGGCCTGACGGCCGACAGCCTTTCCCCACCCCACCACCTCCCACACCCTCCCAGTCCTCCCAGCCCCCCCCCCCGGCCCTCCCAGCCTCACGTGGTCCCACCTGGCCCCACCTGACCCTACCTGGTCCCTCCTGGTCCCACATGGCCTCACCTGGCCCCTCCTGGCCCCATCTGGCCCCACTTGGCCCTACCTGGCCTTACCTGGCCCCTCCTGGCCCCACCTGGCCCCTCCTGACTCCACCTGGTCCCTCCAGGCCCCACCCGGTCCCACTGGTCCCACCTGGCCTCACCTGCCCCCACCTTGTCCCACCTGGCCCCACCTGGCCCCACCTGACCCTACCTGGCCTCACCTGGTCCCACCTGGCCCCACCTGGTCCCACCTGGCCCCTCCAGGCCTGGGCCTGTGCGCTGCCGCCCTCTAGTGGACAGGCGAGGGGCTGCGGCAGCTGGGACAGAGGTGGACGGGGAGCAGCCCCCACGCACTCAGGCCTTCCCAGGTCGGCCTTGGGGGCAGAACCGTCTGTGTTCGTCCCTCCCACCTCGGCGCATCGGATTCTTAGCAGGCTGTCTGCCCTCAAGGGAGTGACCCGGCAGCCCAGCCCGTCCACCCATGGGCATAAACCCAGTCACCCCTCCGCCCCCAGAGAAACACCAGAAATACACGTCATTCCCTGACGATGGTGCCCTGGGGCCAGGGTGGGCAGTGCCACAACCCACGCTGGTGCCGCGGCAGGCATGGACCTTTATCCAGGGACGTCTCGCAGCCACGGGGCAGGGAGGCCGTGCAGACACAGTGGGGCTTGCGGTGGAGGCGTCCGGGAGCACCTGCCGGTGCCGACGTGGGCGCCCCAGCTGCGGCATGCCCTGGAACATACGACAGTCCTCATGGGCTGCACCGCTGCTTCCCAGAGGCTGCAGGACAAAATGAGGGACGTGAGCGTGATTCGGGGCCAGCAGGACTGTCAGCTGTCCTTCCCTGAGAAGAGCTGACTTCCGTCTGAAATCACCTCCGTCCTGCTTTCCGACAAGGAGAAACTCAATCGTGCGCTTACAAAGCACCTGTCAGAGACTCCCCTCCCAATCCCTTCCTCGGCTAGAGAAGAAGCAGAAAGCCAAGAGCGAACACTTCATCACCTCGTGATCTCATTTCCTTATATTGGTCCTTGAAATCCAAAGTCTGAAAGCCACTAATGTCTGTGTCTGGACATTAAACAGAAAACCACCCTCAATTGTTGGCCAGCTAATTCACTCAGGTACGACATCTCCACTGCACAGCAGTGGCTTCTTGGGAAAAAATTAACAGACTCACTTTGCTAAAAGAAATTCATGAAAAAATCATACTTCAACATTATCAAGTGAATCAATATCGTTCTCCTGATATTTGAGGGTGTTCCCAATGGTGGCAGCCACGGCGGTGTGGGGAGAGAGGAGCTGCTCACTTACTGTCCCGGACAGGTTTTATGGAGAAAGGCTCCAGTGGCGTCTGCGTCCACATTTTTCAACTGCTCCTTAGAAGAATCACTTTATTCATTGCTAAATTGCTCACTTGACTTTTGTAGAAAAGGTACCTCGTGATTTGAGAAAAGAACTTTTATTTGGGGCCCTATTTGTTTCCTCAAATTGTACCGCGTGTGGCGGCTGCACTCACCGCTGATGGTGATGGGGTGTCTGCTCGGAGCATCCGCCAGTAGAGCCCGGGGAGGCCTGTGGACGGTCTCCCTGGAAGTGCCCTGTCGCCGGGCCCCAGGGCTGCCAAACCACCAGGACATTCCTCTCCCGGCTCTGGAGACCTGACATCCAAAAGCAAGGGGCAGTGGGCTGCACGCCCCTGGAGGCTCAAGGGGGGCTGCCATCTCTTCCCACATGTGAGGCTTGACACGCTCCTGGGCTTCCTGCCCTGCCTCAGGCGTCCCTCTGTCTGTCTGTGTCCAAGGCTGTCCTTCTAGGGAAGGGCCGGTCCTACTGGATCAGGGCCCACCCCACCCTGTCGGGCCCCCCTTATCTAATTACAGCTGCCTGGGGACATGGGGCAGCTTCCTCCTGCTGGCCCCACCCCACGGGCAGCGAGAGCTCAGTGCCAGGCAGGGAGGGCGTCTCACCCATGGCATCCTAGGAGCCCCAGGGCAGCAAGCCAGGTGTCCCCTTCTCCCCACTGCCTCCCTGCTTGCTCCGGGTGAGGCTCTGCCAGGAAAACCTGGGAGAGAAGTGGTGCTGCAAGGACTCTGGACGTCCACTCCTCCTGGGTGAGCTCACGTCAAGGCTGGCCACATCCCTCAAGGGCTTTCTGGCCCTGGAGGTGGGAAGCCAGGGCAGTGGACCCAGAGCACCCTGGCTGCAGGCCACCACGTCTCCCTCCCATTCTCCATCCCAGCCCACCCCCAAACAGCTCTGCACACAGCGGGTGGGGGGAACCATACCATGAGCCCTGAGAAGTCTGAGGACTTAGTCCTGCCATCAGCAGTGGCCACTGGGCATGGTGGGAGCCCCAGACCCCCGGGAGTCCCTGCCCCCTCCCCAGGCAGCAGTGCACTCAGCCTCATGGCGACTGGGACAGATGTCACAACAGACCCGCTGCCCTCCTGTTTGCCTGCTGCTCCATCAGCATGAGGACCCCAAAGAAACCAGGAGCAACCCCAACTTCAAGTTCAGGGGCGACCCGGCTGTATTCCCTGGGAGTCAGGGGATTTGCAGCTGTGGGGATGAGAAGCACAAATTCTGCAAGTGTGCTCCTGAGGGTAACAAGAGGAGCTGCTCCAGCTTCTCTTCTGTGGCTCCCCAGCCCCTGAACACCAACTTTCTGCATCAGTTCTGCTCATGGGCCACAATTGAGCATATAATGCCCATTGCAGGATGGCCCCAAGCCTGCAGGGAGCCTTAGTTTGCTGAGTTTCATGAGGCCATTGTCCCCATCGACTAGGGCGATGGCTTCTGGGGGACAGAGCACTGTAAGACTATAGAGCCAGTGGTCTGGGGCATGATCTCCTGCCCCACTGCCATAACTGGGTCCCTGGAGCTGCAGCCTTGTGTGCAGAATGTCACATTGATGGGTCAGACTTTGGTCAACCCCAAGTGGGGGCGCCAGATGGGGAACAAGAGCAGGGAAGGCCAAGCCATATTAGAGCAGGTGTCACTTCCAGGAAGGATGGATGCCTGCCCCTCCAGAGCAGAGAGCTCTGAGGTCATCAAGGTCCTGGTGGTGCCCTTGAGGGGTGGAAGCACACCCAGCTTCAGCGCTGGTCTCCTGTTGGCACGGTAGACACAGGGCATCAGCTGTAGCTGGACCTTGCTTGGTGAGAGCCCCCGAAATGGGTCCTGCCTTCATCCCTGCCACCACAGCCACTGGGTCTAGGGCCCACTGTGCAAGCACCGGGTGGCCAAGGGCAGAGCTTGGAGGATATCCGTCAGACCTGCACCCTCTCTCTCATTGAGTGTGGCCTCCATAGGCAATGTTCTCTGGTGGATGTCACACACCTTGTGCTACACTTGCAAAAAAGTCCGTGTCTTTTAATAGACCACTTTTTATAGATCTCCTTCTCTCATGCCACCAATCTTGTCCCTTCCAGGACGCTGACCAATAAGCAAAGAAGTCCATGCATAGCCTACGCTGTATCTGTGATCCCTCCATTAAAAGTGAATGAATCCCCTAGGGCAGCTGGAAAATAACCAGGAACTGTTTGGAACAACTTTTGGGGACTTCTGTGACTGGACACACATTGTGCATCAGTAGGAAATGGGTGGAACAGTTGAGATAATAGTGAAGAACTGGAAACTTGATACAGATTACATCCTCCTCCTGAGACTTGGGCCTGTCTGGATTGGGAGAATCTGTTTGGGATTGATCATATCTGGGAAACCCCCTCATAAAAAGGACACATGGAGACAGGGCAAGAGCTGGAAAAACAAGAGCTGAGAAGTTCTGATAAACTCAAGAGAAGCTATGCTAGAGGTCTAGAATAAGTTGAACTGAATGCCAAAGAACAGATAGAGAACAAAGCCAACCAATAAGAAAACCCTAGGTAAAAGATGAAAACAACCTCCAGAATAAATTAATCAAGAAAATCAGAAGCCTAGATAGCAAAAATTCATGAGTCATACTAGAAATCACAAAGATATGGACCAACCAAAGGAACAAACTAACACTTCAACTGAGATACAGGAGTTGAAACAACTAATTAACAATGTTTAAACAAATCTTCTAAATCAAATCAAGAAGCTGAAGGAAAATGTAGCAAAAGAGATGAAGGATATAAAGAAGACACAGGATGACCATAAAGAATAATTTGTAAGCTTGAAAAAACAAATGGTAGAACTATGGGAATGAAAGGCACAACAGAAGAGATAAAAAACACAATGTAGAAATACAACAGCAAATTTGAAGAGGCAGAAGAAACGATCAGTGAACTTGAAGACAGGACATCTGAAATCATACACACAAAAGAATAGATAGGGAAAATAATGGAAAAATATGAGCAGGGTCTCAGGGAACTGAATGACAACATGAAGCACAAGAATATATGTGTTATGGGTGTCCCAGAAGGAGAAGTGAAGGGAAAGGGAGCAGAAAGAATAATGGAGGAAACAATCAATGAAAATTTCCCAACTTTATGAAAGACATAAAATTACAGGGTTGGCTGTGCATGGGCTTCTTGGCTGGTTGGTCAGGGTCCTGGAAGAGGCAAGATTGGTGGGATGAGAGAAGCGCAGCATACCCCAAACAGAGTAGATCCAAATAAACCTACTCCAAGAGGCTTACTGATCAGATTGTCCAATGTCAAAGACAAAGAGAGAATGCTGAAAGCAGGAAGAGAAAAGTGATCCATCACATACAAGGGAAGCTTGATAAGACTATGTATGGAGGCAAGAAACCATGGAGGCAAGAAGGCAGTGGTATATATTTAAGATATTGATAGAGAGAAACTGCCAACCAAGAATTATATATCTCACAAAACTGTCCTTCAAAAATGAGGGAGAGACCCCTTCACAGCACTGCGGCTGAGAGCCTCCTCAAGGGAACTTGGGATTCGACTGGCTTGTGATAGCACAACACGTCCCCCACAGAAGACTGCTGAGTAGACTGCTGAGAGGCAGGGAAGCCACACCAGAAGCGACAGGAGCCCTACACCAAGCCCAGGGACTTGTGGGTCCACAGCAGAGAGGGACTGAAGGGAGTCTGAGCTGAAGGGGAGGATGCCTGCTGCAGCCCAGGGTATCACAGCCACAACCTGAGGCTGTCTAGGAGTACTGAGTCTTAAAGCCCTCTTCCCTGCCAAACTGCACAGGGCACAACCCCCAACCACAGGGCTGGCAGTCCCCATTGCACACAGAAAATTGGTGCACTGATTGGAAACCCATATGGTTTGGACCCCCACTCACTGTATAAACAAAGCTGGGGAGATCTGGATTGAGGATAAGAGGTGGCTCAAGAGCACCATCTGCTGGTAGGTCAGGGAAAATGCACTGCATATCAAGCTGTAGCTCTGTCGAATTATAGATAATTGTTCAAATAACTCTGCATATCCTAAAAGAATCCTATCAAGAAAAACAAATGCCAAGAGGCCAAAAACTATGGAAAATTTTAAAGCATATGAAGATACCAGAAGATATGGATAATACAAATGCCAAAATTAAAACATCAGAGGAGATACAGAACTTGGAGAAATTAATCAAAGAAGTAATCACAAACACCAATACCATGGCTCAGGAAATAAAAGACATCAAGAAAATCCTAGAAGAGCATAAAGAAGAATTTGCAAGAGTAAATAAAAAATAGATGATCTTATGGAAATAAAAGAAACTTGATCAAATTAAAAAGATTCTGATTACACACAGTACTAGATTAGAGGAAGCGAGGGAAGAATAAGTGAACGGGAAGAGTGCAGGTTGGAAAGTGAAAGTATAAAAGAAAGAATGGAGAAAAAATAGAAAAATTTGAAATGGATCTCAGGGATATCACAGACAACATGAAGTGCACAAATATAAGAATCATTGGTGTTCCACAAGGGGAAGACAAGTGTAAATAGGAAGAGTATTCAAAGACACTGTTGGAGAGAACTTCCCAACCCTTCTAAATGATATAAATACACACGTCACAGATGCCCAATGAACTACAAACAGAAAAAATCCAAATAAATCCACCTGAGACATATTCTGAACAGACTGTCAAACGCTGAAGAGAAGGAACAAGTTCTGAAAGCAGCAAGAGAGAAGCAATTCACCGCATACAAGGGAAACAACTTAATACTAAGCAGTGACTACTCGGCAGCCACCATGGAGGCAAGAAGGCAGCGGTATGACATACCCAAAATTCTGAAAGAGCAAAATTGCCAAGCAATAATTCTTTATCCAGAAAAGTTCTCCTTCAAATTCTAGGAAGAGTTTAAAATCTTCACAGACAAACAAATGCTGATAGAATTTGCTAACGGTAGACCTGCCCTACAAGAAATACTAAAGGGAGCCCTACCAGCTGAGAAAAAAAGAAAGGGGAGAGAGGTATGAAGAAGGGCACAGAACTAAAGCGTTTTAGTAAGGATACATTAAAGCAAATAAAGAGAGAGAGGGGGAAAATATATCTGACAAATAAAAACCAAAGGATATAATGGTGGATTCAAGAATTGCCCTCACAGTAATAACATAATGTGAATGGACTAAACCACCCAATTAAAAGATATAGATTGGCAGAATGGATTTAAAAATATGAACCATCAATATGTTGCTTACAAGAGGCTCATCTTAGACCCAGAGACTCAAAGAAATTGAAAGTGAACGGATGGAAAAAATATTCCATGCAAGCTACAGCCAAAAGAAAGCAGGAGTAGCAATATTAATCTCAGATAAAATAGACTTTAAATGTAAGGATGTCACACGAGACAAAGAATGACACTATATACTAATAAAAGGGACAATTCAACAAGAAGAAATAACAGTCATACATGTCTATGCACCCAATCAAGGTGTCCCAAAGTACATGAGACAAACATTGGCAAAACTGAAGGAAGCAACAGATGTTTCCACAATAATTGAGGGAGACTTCAATACCTCACTCTCTCCTATAGATAGATCAACCAGACAGAGGACCAATAAGGAAAATGAAAAACTAAACAATGTGATAAATGATTGCAACTTAACAGACTTATATAGAGCATTATATCCCCAAACACCAGGATATACATTCTTCTCTAGCACCCATGGAACTTTCTCCAGAATAGATAATATACTGGGCCACAAAACAAGCCTCAATAAAATTTAAAAAGATTGAAATTATTCAAAGCACATTCTCTGATCACAATGGAATACAACTAGAGGTGAATAACCATCAAAGATTTAGAACATTCACAAATATTTGGAGGTTAAACAACACACTCCTAAACAATTGGTGGGTTATAGAAGAAATAACAAGAGAAATAGCTAAATATCTGAGAAGAATGAAAATGAGAGCACAATATATCAAAACTTATGGGATGCAGCAAAGGTGGTATTGAGGGGGAAATTTATAGCTCTAAATGCATACATTAAAAAAGAAAGGCATCCAAGAACAAAAATCAAAGAACTAATGAAACAACTGAAGAAGCTAGAAAATGAGCAGCAAACTAATCCTAAACTAAGCAGAAGAAAAGAAATAACAAGGATTAAAGCAGAAATAAATGACATAGAGAAAAAAAAATAGAATAACTAAAACCAAAAGTTGGTTCTTTGAGAAGATCAACAAGATTGACAAGCCCCTACCTAGACTGACAAAATGAAAAAGAGAGAAGACCCAAACAAACAAAATAACAAATGAGAGCGAGGACATTACTGTGGCTCTCAAAGAAATTTAAAAAATCATGAGAAGATACTATGAACAACTGTATGCCAACAAACAAGATAATGTAGAGGAAATGGACAATTTCTTGGAAATACATGAACAACCTAGACTGTCCAGAGGAGAAATGGAAGACCTCAACCAACAATCACAAGTGTTCTAGTTTGCTAATGCTGCCGGAATGCAAAACACCAGAAATGGATTGGCTTTTATAAAAGGGGGTTTATTTGGTTACAAAGTTACAGTCTTAAGGCCATAAAGTGTCCATCAACAAAAGATACCTTCACTGGAGGATGGCCAATGGTGTCCGGAAAACCTCTGTTAGCTGGGAAGGCACGTGGCTGGCATCTGCTCCGAAGTTCCGGTTTCAAAATGGCTTTCCCCCAGGACGTTCCTCTCTAGGCTGCAGTTCCTCAAAATGTCACTCTTAGTTGCACTTGCGACACTTGTTCTCTCTCAGCTTCTCCGGAGCAAGAGTCTGCTTTCAACAGCCGTCTTCAAACTCTCTCTCATCTGCAGCTCCTGTGCTTTCTTCAAAATGTCTCTCTTGGCTGTAGCTCCTCTTCAAAAGTTCACTCTCAGCTGCACTGAGTTCCTTCTGTCTGTCAGTTCATTTATATAGCTCCACTGATCAAGGCCCACCCCGAATGGGTGGAGCAGAACCTCCATGGAAATTATCCAATCAGAGTCATCACCCACAGCTGGGTGGCGCGCATCTCCACAGAAATGCTCAAAGAATTACAATCTAATCAACACTGATAACGTCTGCCCACACAAGATTACATCAAAGATAATGGCGTTTGGGGGACACAATACATTCAAACTGCCACAACAAGCAAAGAGATCCAATGAGTCATCAAAAAAGCTTCCCGCAAGTAAATGCCCAGGGCCACATGATTTTACAGGGGAATTCTACCAAACTTTCCAAAAAGAACTGACACCAATCTTGCTCAAACTCTTTCAAAAAATTGAAGAAAATGGAACACTACCTAACTCATTTTATGAAGCTAACATCACTCTAATACCAAAACCAGGCAAAGATGCCACAAGAAAGGAAAACTACAGGCTAATGCCCTCATGAATACAGACACAAAAATTCTCAACAAAATACCTGCAAATCAAATCAAAAGACATTAAAAATATCATACACCATGACCAAGTAGGGTTCATTCCAGGTATGCAAGGATGGTTGAAAATCAATCAATGTAATAAACACATTAACAAATCAAAAGAGAAAAATCAAATGATCATCTCAATAGATGCTGAAAAAGCATTTGACAAAATCCAGCATCCTTTTTGATAAAAAACACTTCAAAAGGTAGGAATTGAAGGAAACTTCCTCAGTATGATAAAGGGCATACATGAAAAACCTACAGCCAGCATAGTACTCAATGGCATGATCAGAAATGAGACAAGGATGCCCACTGTCACCACTGTTATTCAACATTGTGCTAGAAGTGCTAGCCAGAGCAATCCATCAAGACAAAGAAATAAAAGGCATCCAAATTGAAAAGGATTAATCGTATTATGATTTCTTTAATGTAACAAAGGCAATATGATCTTATATTTGGAAAACCCTGAGAAATCAACACAGCTACTTGAGCTAATAAACAAATTTAGCAAAGTAGCAGGATACAAGATTAATGCACATAAGTCAGTAAGGTTCCTATACACTAGAAATGACCTAACTGAAGAGACACTCAAGAAAAAGATTCCAGTCTCAATGACAACTAAAAAAAAAATCAAGTACCTAGGAATAAACTTAACCAAAGATATAAAAGACCTATACAAAGAAAATTACACAACTTTACTGAAAGATATAGAGGGGGACCTAAAAAGATAGAAAAATATTCCATGTTCATGGATAGGAAGACTAAATGTCATTAAGATGTCAATTCTATTCAAACTCATCTACAGATTCAATGCAATTCCAATCCAAATTCCAACAACCTACTTTACAGATTTGGAAAAGCTAGCTATCAAATTTATTTGGAACAGAAAAATGCCTCGAATTGCTAAAAACATTCTAAAAAAGAAAAATGAAGCAGGAGGACATACACTTCCTGAAGCTTACTATAAAGCCACAGTATTTAAAACAGTATGGTACTAGCACAAAGATAGACACATTGATCAATGGAATGGAATTGAGGATTCAGAGATAGACCCCCCAGATCTACAGTTTACTGATCTTTGATAAGGCTCCCAAAACCACTGATCTGGGGCATAACAGTCTCTTCAACAAATGGGGCTGGGAGAACTGGATAGTCATATTCAAAAGAATGAAAAATGACCCCTACCTCACATCCTATACAAAAATTAACTCAAAGTGGATTAAAGGCCTCAATATAAGAGACAGCACCATAAAACCTCTAGAAGATAATGTAGGGAATCATCTTCAAGACCTTGTATTAGGAGGTCACTTCTTAGACCTTACACCCAAAGCACAAGCAACAAAAGAAAAACCAGAGAAATGGGAACTCCTCAAAATTAAAAGCTTCTGTACCTCAAAGGAATTTGTCAAAAAAGTGAAGAGGCAGCCAACTCAATGGGAAAAAATATTTGGAAACTATGTACCTGACAAAAGACCGATATCTTGCATCTATAAAGAAATCCTACAACTCAATGACAATAGGTCAGACAGCCCAATTATAAAATGGAAAGAAGATATGAAAAGACAAAATTTTACTGAAGAGGAAATACAAATGGCTAAAAAAACACATGAAAATATGTTCATCTTCACTAGCTAGTAGGGAGATGCAAACTAAGACCACAATGAGATATCATCTCACACCAATTATATTGGCTGCCATTAAACAAACAGGAAACTACAAATGCTGAAGAGGATGTGGAGAAATTGGAACTCATTCATTGCTGGTGGGACTGTAAAATGGTACAGGCACTCTAGAAGACAGTCTAGTGATTCCTTAGAAAACTAGATATTGAGTTACCCTTCAATCCAGCAACTTCACTTCTCAGTGTATACCTGGAAGATCTGAAAGCAGTGACACGAACAGATATTTGTACACCAATGTTCATAGTGGCATTATTCACAACTGCAAAAAAATGGAAACAATCCAAATGTCCTTCAACAGAGAGTGGTTAAACAGCAGTCACATCTATTCCTGACTTGTGATGGCTATTTCTAAATTCTGAGATGCTGAGCTCTTTGTGTATAACTTGGTCAGTCCCTGGAACTTCAGGTATCTGTTTGGCACCTGAGGCTCAGAGCCAGAGTTCAGCAGCTATGAATGTCAGTATTACCCCATAGAGCGAATGTTAAAGAAGCTGAAAAAGATCAGACTTCAATTAGAGCTATGAATGAAGCTGATCTGATTAGGAGTAAGGTAAATCAGACTAAAGGGTAAAGGACGATATTGACAGTGTTATAAAACGGTAACTTAGGTGTGAGACCAAAGGAAGAGATTCTTGGTGCAAAATCTATATTTTCTGTAGCACACTATATAATTAAACTTGTATCACCAGTTTATTCAAACACCCTAACTACATGGAACCTTGAACAGGGAGTGAGATCCAGTTGTACAGGTTAGCATGAAGCCCCGATACATCCCAGAGTAATTTTGACAAAGAATAAAATAGTATTTGCAAGGCCCCCTTGAGGGACTGGGGGAAAATGTAGAAATATTAAACTTCCTCACCTGAGGAATTCCTGATATTCTCACAAGCATTGGGGACTAACACTGTAGTAGGCCAAGCCCTAGATCTAGGGACTTGCCCTTATGAAGCTGGTTACTGCAAAGGAGGGGCTAAGCCTACTTAAAATTGTGCCTAAGAGTCACCCCCAGAGAACTCCTTCTGTTGCTCAGGTGTGGCCTCTCTCTCTAAGCCCACTTGGCAGGTGAACTCACTGCCCTCCCCCCTATGTGGGACATGACTCCCAGGGGTGTAAATCTCCCTGGCAACGTGGGACATGACTCCTGGGGATGAGCCTGGACCTGACATCGTGGGATTGAGAAAGCCTTCTTGAGCAAAAGGGGGAACAGAAACGAAACAAAATAAAGTTCAGTGGCTGCGAGATTTCAGATAGAGTCAAGAGGTCATTCTGGAGGTTATTTGCATTATATAGATATCCCTTTTTAGTTTTTGATGTATTAGAATAGCTAGAAGGAAATACCTGAAATTGAACTGAAATCCAGTAGCCTTGATTCTTGAAGACGATAGTATAACTATGTAGTTTACACAGCATGACCATGTGATTGTGAAAACCTTGTGGCTCCCACTCCCTTTATCCAGTGCATGGACAGATGAGTAGAAAAACAGGAACAAAAATTAAATGAAAAGTAGGGTAGGATGGGGGGATGGAATGCCTTGGGTGTTCTCTTTTACTTTTATTTTTATTCTTATTTTTATTTTTTTGGAGTAATGAAAATGTGCAAAAATTGATTGTGGTGATGAATGATGGTAATGTGAACAATTGCACACTGTGGATGATTGTAGAGTATGTGAATATATCTCAATAAAATTGTATAAAAATAAAAATAATAAAAAAATTAAAAAAAAAACTAGAAGGTCTAGAAAAAGAAGAACTAAACCCAAAGGGAGCAGAAGGAAGGAAATAACAAAGATTACAGTGGAGATAAAGGAAATAAGAGTATTAAAATTAAAGCAATAGAGAGAGTTCACAAATAAACCAAAAGTTGTTTCTTTGAAAAGGTCAATCAAATTGACAAACCATTAGCTAGATGGACAAATAAAAAGAGAGAAAACAAAAATAACCAAAATTAGACATGAAAAGAGAGACATTACTACTAAATCCACAGAAATAAAAAGGATTATAAGAGGTTACTAAGAACAACCACATGCCAATAAATTAGGTAACCTAGATGAAATGGACTTCTTAGAAACACACAAAATACTTACACTGTCTCTAGAAGAAAGAGAAGCTCTCAACAAATAACAAGTAAAGATATTGAATCAGTAACAAAAAATCTCCCAACGAAGAAAAGCCCATGACCAGATGGCATCACAGGGTAATTTTACCAAACATTCCAATAAGAATTAGCACCTATCCTATTCAAACTCTTTCAAAAAATTGAAGAGGAAGTAACACCTTGTAACTAATTCTTTGAGGCCATCATCACCCTCATACCAAAGCAAGTTAAAGACACCACATGAAAAGAAAACTAAAAACCAGTGTCCCTTATGAATAGAGATGAAAGAATCCTCAACGAAAATATTAACCCACCAAATCATCAAAAATTATCCAAGTGGAATTTATCCCAGTTATGCAAGGGTGGTTAAACATAAAATAAATAAGTGCTATACACCATTCATCCCAGGTATCCTAGGGTAGTTAAATATAATAAAATCAATAAGTGCTATACATCATGTTAAGAGAACATAAGGAAAAATCACATGATCAACTCAATTGATGCAGAAAAGGCATTTGACAAAATCCAGCACCTCTTCTCGATAAAAAGACTTAGAAAACTAGGAATAGAAGGAAACTTCCTCAGCATGATAAAGTGCATATGGGGAAAACCACAGCTAACTTTATACTCAATAGTGAAAAACTGAAATCTTTCCTTCTAGGATCAGGAACAAAACAAGAATGCCCACTGTCATCACCACTATTCAACATTGTACTAAAAGTTCTAGTTAGGGCAATAAGGCAAGAGAAAGAAACAAAAGGCATCCAAATTGGAAATGAAGAAGCAATTCCCTATTTGCAGACAACATGAAGAGAAAATACTGAAAAACCAACAACAAAGCTACCGGAACTAGTAAAAGAATTCAGTAAGTGGCAAGGTTCAAGATAAACATGCAAAACTCAGTAGTGTTTCTATACACTAGTAGTAATGAGCAATCTGAGGAGGAAATCAAGAAAATATTCTACTTACAGTAGCAACTAAAAGAATTAAATATCTAAGAATAAATCTAATGAATAAAGTAAGGACTTGTTCACAGAAAACTGCAAAACATTGCTAAAAGAAATCAAAGAATACCTAAATAAGTGGAAGGACATTTGGTGCTCATGGACTGGAAGACTAAATATTGTTAAGATGTCAATTCTACCTAAAGCAATTTATAGATGCAATGCAATTCCAATCAAAAGTCTAACAGCCTTCCTTGAAGAAATGGAAAAGTAATCATCAAATTCGTATGGAATGGTAAGGAACCCCAAATAACCAAGGCCATCATGAAAAAGGAGGAAGGTGGCAGACTCACATTTCCCAAACTTAAAACTTATTACAACAAGGCCAGCAAAGGCAGTAAATGGCATACAGCTTGGAATGGAAATAATAAACCTTCCCTATTTGCAGATGGCATGACTGTCTATATAGAATGCCCAAGGAATCTTTAAAAAACGCTTCTGGAACTAGAAGTGGGTTCAGCAAGTCTACGGGATATAAGCAAAAGATACAAAAATCAATTCTATTTTTATATACTAGCAATGAATAAAAAAATGAAATGCTTAGGTTAAAATTCAACAAAGCATGTACATGACTTGGTATGGGGAAAACTACAAAATGATGATGAAAGAGATCGAAGACCTAAATAAAAATGGTGAGATACTGTGCTTATGGGTTGGAAAACTCAACATAGTAAAGATGTCAGTTTTCCCAAAATTGATGTTCAGGTTTAACAAAATTCTTAGCAGAATCCAATGAGATGTTTTTGTAGATATGGACCAGATTATTCTAAAAAGTACATGGAAAGAAAAGAACTAGAACAGCTAAAACAATTTTGAAAAGGAAAAATAAAAAAGGAACTAGTCAACCCAATTTCATAGTACATAGCTATGTAGTATTTCATAGCTACAGTAATGAAGACCCTGTGGTGTTGGCAGAGGGACAGACGTGTAGCTCAATGGTACAGAGCAGAGAACCTGGAAACAAGCCACATAAATACGCCCAGCTGATTTCTGACAACACTACAAAAGGAATCCAATGGAGGAAAGATGGCCTTTTCAATAAATGGCACTGGAGCAATTGGATGGCCACAGACAAAATCAGACCTTCTACCAAAAGTACTCAATATGGATCATGGAATGAAAGGTAAAACATAAAAATGTAAAACTTTCAAGATGAAAACCTAGGAAAAAATCTTTGGAATCCAGGACTAGGCAGTGTTCCCAGAGTTGATACCCAAAACAGGATGCATAAAAGGAAAACTGATAAATTGGATCTCATCAAAATTAAAATCTTCTGCTCTGTGAAAAACTCTGTTAAGGAGGATGAATAAACAAGCTACAGACCAGGAGAAAATACTTTCAAACCACATGTCCAGCAAAGGACTACTCTAAAATATATAAAGAATTCTCAAAACTCAACAGTTACAAAAACAAAACTGAAATTATAGAACTGTAACCCATAATATTCTTTGAAATTTGCTCTCAAACTACTTGTTAAATCTTACTTTGAAAGTTATCACTGCTATGTATATATGTTAAATTTCACAATAAGCAAACAAACAAATGAGCAACCCAATTAGAAAATGAACAAAGACACGAAGAGACATTTTTCTGAAGACATACAGATGGCGAATAAGTACATGGAGAGATGTCCAACATCATTAGCCATCAGGCAAATGTAAATTAAAACCGCAATGAGATGTCACTACAGAACTCTCATAGTGGTTAAAATAAAAAAAGTGACAACAGCAAATGCTGACAAGGAGGCAGAGAAACTGGATCATTCATACGTTACTGGTGAAAATGTGACATGGTACAGCCATGTGGGAAAACAAGTTTACCATATTTTTAAAACCTGAACATACAACTACCTTACAAGCCAGAAACTGCACTCCTTGGCATTTATGACAGAGAAATGAAAACTCACGTCTTCACATAAACCTCTATATGAATGTACACAGCAGCTTTCTTCGCAATAGCCAAACTGGAAACGACACAGGTGCCCTCCAGCAGGTGAGTGGCTAAATGACCTGCAGTCCACTCACACCTTGACACAGTGTGAAAGAGTGATCTGTCGATACACATGGCAGCTTGGAAGATTCTCCAGCAAATAATGCCCAGTGGAAAAAGGAAGCCAATCCCCAGTGCTTACATACTGTATGATTCCATTTATATAAAATTCCTGAAATGACAAAATTATCGAGACTGAGAACAGGTTTGTGGTTCTGGGGGGGAGTGGGTGTGGCTGGAAGGGGCAAGGGGAGTCCTTGCGGGATTCTAGAGGCTCTGGTCAATACGCTGGTTGTGATATTGTACTCAAGTTCTGCAGGGGAAGTTTAGGGGGGTAGAATAAGTAAAGGGTACATGGGATGGGTCTACTATTTCTTACTACTGCATATGAATCTACAATTAACTGAAAATTAAAAAGTGTAACTTAAGAAGCCAATGATTAAGAGTCCTACTCATAGCCCTGTCCCTGGGGGAGACTCCCCCTCACCACAGCGCATGCTCGGCTTTCCGGAACATGCTCAGCCAAGCACCTGGGCACCAGGTCTTCTGAGCCCTCCGCAGTCACAGGGAATCCTCCTGGGGGCACAAGCAGGAGCTGAGGGAGAGTCACTGGCAAGAGGTCAGCTCCAGGAGAACTTGGCCATGTTGCCATGTAATTATTTATGTCCAGGGCTCCCCCCAGCCTGGCCCTGAATGCACAACTGATGGCTCCAAGGGCCTGAGAGTTCCTCGGGGACAGCTCCAGTCCCAGCGTCATTTGGGGCCCCAGTCTGACACGGCACCCACTAGCCCAGCAACCCACCAGGACTTCCCTTCCAGTAGCGTGTGAGTGCTGCAGAACCCAGGGGTCTGCTCTGTGACAACCCTAGAGGCCAGCAGACTCCACCACAGACACGTGCAGCACAGCCAAGTCTGCTGGGCCAGGTGCTGCCAGCCGGAATCCGACTCAGAGCCCCCCTCATCCCGGTCCCCCTTCAAGACTGGCAGTCTTGAGGCACCCTGTAAATGGGCTTCAGCAGTATTTTCACACGGGTGCATGTTGCCTCTGAACTCCAAAGGGATCACCACACACTGCGTCTTAGTGAAGTGACACACGAGGTGCAACCTCTTGATTTTTACTTTAGAGGGGCTGTCCTCTCGTGACCAGACCACGGGAGCCTTGAAACTGCCCATTTATCAGGCCTCCTGTTCTCTGGCACACGTGTTGTGTTAGAGTGTCCAAAATACTTTCCAGTTTGCACACATGAGGTCTTCATAGCATATCGTCAGTACAGTGGGCCAGGTTAGTATCCCGAGAATGTCAGAACCACAGAGGACCTGTGGCCCGTGCTACAGGCCAGCAGCAGAGGCCGGAACCCGGCCGGGTGGGAGAGTAGGCATGCACAGCTGGCTTGCCATGTAAGAGCAGGCTGCTTTTCCTGCTCCAGTTCAGAAGAGAACATCCACCAGATCAGCAGCTGCACACCAAGTACAGAAAGGGAATCCATTTATTTCAGTAAGTATACTCTACCTGGCACAGTGCTAACACTGTTAAGTTTAGGATCATCTGCTCTCTTCCACCATGTTCCTCTTGTTTTCTCAGGAGTCAAAAAGGTTTGTGCCAACCCGGCACCCCTTGTCTCGGACGGTGGCATGGGTCACTGCAATTCCTCTTGGGATGTGCTATTATTGCTTATTATTTACTCTACTGAGTGGAGGGCAGGCAGGTTCAAGTTCTCTCTGGTCCTTTGTCATTGTTATTTTATTCCACACGTTAAGCAACTAACCTGAGGGCTCTGCAGCTGTTCAGTACAGCTGCACCGGTTTTCACCTGTGCATTAGGGAAATCACCTGCAGGGCCAGCTCTAAGCACACCCGCCTGGCCTTCAGGAGCCCCAGTCGCTGGGAGGACCACGATGGAGCTTCCGGCCCCTGGGGCCTGCGCCAACTCAGACCTCACATTCCATGTCCCAGAAAAGTTTAGTGATTGTGTTTTCCCGTCACGGTTGCTCTTGAGAGGTCCACAGCCCCCTCGGAGCAGCACCAGAGCATACTCATGACGCTCGTGGGCTCTGTAGAGTCCTCCCTGGAGGCCCAGGCTCCAGGCTCCTCCCCACCAGTGCTCCAGGTCTGTGAGCCGCCTCCATCTGCAGGCTGGTGTCTGCTTTTTTTTTCTTTTCTTTTCTTTTTCTTTTAATTAAGATTTATTCACATACCATACAATCATCCAAAGTATATAATACATTGATCACAATACCATCATATAGTTGTTCATTCACCCCCTGATCTATTTTAACATTTTCCCTGTACCAAAAAAAGGGAGAGCAAGAATACCCAAATTGTGCCCCCCCATTCTTCCTTTAGCTTTTTTTTTTTTTTTTGCCCTCGTTTTTCTACTCATCCATCCATACACTGGACAAAGGGGAGTGTGGTCCTTATGGCTTTCCCAATCACACTGTCACCCCTCATAAGCTACATTGTTATACAATCATCTTCAAGATTCAAGGGTTCTGGGTTGTAGTTTGATAGTTTCAGGTATTTACTGCTACCTATTCCAATTCATCAGAACCCAAAAAGGGCTATCTACATTGTGCATAAGAGTGCCCACCAGAGAGACCTCTCAGCTCCTTTTGGAATCTCTCAGCCACTGAAACTTATTTCATTTCATTTCACATCCCCCTTTTGGTCGAGAAGATGTTCTCCATCCCACAAAGCTGGGTCTAGATTCCTCCCCAGGAGTCATATTCCACATTGCCAGGGAGATTCACTCCCCTGGGTGTCTGATTCCACGTAGTGGGGAGGGCAGTGATTTCACCTTTCAAGTTGGCTTAGCTAGAGAGAGAGGGCCACATCTGAGCAACAAAGAGGCATTCGGGAGGAGGCTCTTAGGCACAATGATAGGGAGGCCTAGCCTCTCCTTTGCAGCAACCGTCTTCCCAAGGGCAAGTCCTGTGGTAGAGGGCTCAACCCATCAAACCACCAGTTCCCCATGTCTGTGAGCACATCAGCAACCATCAAGGTGGGGAAGCCCAACACCCCTGCATTCTCCACCAGCTCCTCAAGGGGGCTCTGCATATTTTTTTCAGTTTTTTTTAATTTAACTTAACTGTTAACTCTACAGAAAAAAAATTTTTTAAACATATAATAAAAAAAAAAAACATTCCAAACAAACCAAAACAAGGGAATAAGAAAAAGACAACTAACCTAAACTACTTTACTTCCAAAATGTTCCTACTCTACCACAAGAAAATAACCTAATATAGCAACATTTTCTGTGAACTCGTTCCTACCATAGCCTGCGGTCGTAGTTGATTCGTCTGGGGGGGGTGGCGGCCGGTTGCTAAATCCTAGGCTCTCAGGATTGCTCGGAGGGTACCGGCGGCGGAGGCTCTTTCCCGGAGGCGAGGGCGAGGCGGGGGACTTGGCCAGGTCCCCGGCGGAGGCGTGCAAAGTATGGAGGGCGGCGAGAAAGGAACAGGCGGGACACGTTTCTTTTTAGGGGTGATGAAACCAAGAGAGAGAGTTTATTAGGGGAGAGTACAAGCTTATATCGGGTGGTCTAGAGGGCGGGGTAGCTGTAGAGGTTAAAGGCTTGGATTGGTTCTGAGAGGGCGCGGAGGTTGGTTGTTGGGTGTTGCACAATGATTGGTGCATGCGCACTGGCAGTAGGGGACGTTGCATTGTAACGGAGGGGTTGAGTGGTTAGACGAGGGAGGCGGTCTTACCCGGCAAGCTTCCTCCAACGGTTGGTTTTGGGTGAGGAATTGGGGCCTGCCTCCGGCCTCACCTTCTCAGGCCCGGGGGGCTGTGGAGGGCGCTGTCACCCGTACCCACTACCCTCCCCAGGGGTGGATCCGGTCCCCCGGCCCAGGCCCGCCAGGTTGAAGCATGTAATCAGTATCCCGCAATAGCCACCAGAAATTAACAAACCACAGTCATTCCTGGGCATTCCCAGAACATTAAATTTACCCACAATAGCTTACCTGTTCTTGAGTTATCGTTCCCTCTTCACTAATTGCTCTCTATTTCTAGGTCCCCTACATTCTACATTATAAACCATTCATTTTACATTTTTCAATGTTCACATTAGTGGTAGCATATAATATTTCTCTTTTTGTGCCTGGCTTATTTCACTCCACATTATGTCTTCAAGGTTCATCCATGTTGTCATATGTTTCACATCGTTCCTTCTTACTGCCGCGTAGTATTCCCTTGTGTATATACCACATTTTATTTATCCACTCATCTGTTGAAGGACATTTGGGTTGTTTCCATCTCTTGGCAATTGTGAATAATACTGCTATGAACCCTGGCGTGCAGATATCTGTCTGTGTCATTGCTTTCAGATCTTCCGGGTATATACCGAGAAGTGCAATCGCTGGATCGAAGGGTAACTCTATATCTAGTTTTCTAAGGAACTGCCAGACTGACTTCCAGAGTGCCTGAACCATTATACAGTCCCACCAACAATGAACAAGAGTTCCAATTTCTCCATATCCTCTCCAGCATTTGTAGTTACCTGTCTGTTTAGTGGCAGCCATTCTAATTGGTGTGAGATGGTATCTCGTTGTGGTCTTAATTTGCATCTCTCTAATAGCTAGTGAAGCTGAACATTTTTTCATGTGTTTTTTGGCCATTTGTATTTCCTCTTCAGAGAAGTGTCTTTTCATATCTTTTGCCCATTTTATAATTGGGCTGTCTGACCTATTGTCGTTGAGTTGTAGGATTTCTTTATAGATGCAAGATATCAGTCTTTTGTCAGATACATGGTTTCCAAAAATTTTTTCCCATTGAGTTTGCTGCCTTTTCACCTTTTCAACAAATTCCTTTGAGGTACAGAAACTTCCAAGCTTGAGGACTTCCCATTTATCTATTTTTTCTTTTGTTGCTTGTGCTTTGGGTATAAGATCTAGGAAGTGACTGGCTAATACAAGGTCTTGAAGATGTTTCCCTACATTATCTTCTAGGAGATTTATGGTACTGTCTTTTATCTTGAGGTCTTTGATCCACTTTGAGTTAATTTTTGTGTAGGGTGAGGTAGGGGTCCTCTTTCATTCTTTTGGATATGGATATCCAACTTTCCCAGCCCCATTTGTTGAAGAGACTGTTATGTCCCAGTTCAGTGACTTTGAGGGCCTTATCAAAGATCAGTCGGCTGTAGGTCTGGGCGTCTATCTCCGAATTCTCACTTCAATTCCATTGATCAATATGTCTATCTTTGTGCCAGTACCATCCTGTTTTGACTACTGTGGCTTTATAATAAGCATCAAAGTCAGGGAGTGTAAGTCCTCCCACTTCATTTTTCTTTTTTAGAGTGTTTTTAGCAATTCTAGGCATCTTCCCTTTCCAAATAAATTTGATAGCTAGCTTTTCTAAATCTGCAAAGTGGGTTGTTGGAATTTTGATTGGAATTGCACTGAATCTGTAGATGAGTTTGGGTAGAATTGACATCTTAATGACATTTAGCCTTCCTATCCATGAATATGGAATATTTTTCCATCTTTTAAGGCCCCTTTCTATTTCTTTTAGTAGAGTTATGTACTTTTCTTTGTGTAGGTCTTTTACATCTTTGGTTAAGTTTATTCCTAGGTACTTGATTTTTTTTAGTGGCTATTGAAAATGGTATGTTTTTTTTAAGTGTCTCTTCACTTCATTCATTTCTAGCGTATAAAAACATTACTGACTTACGTGCATTAATCTTGTATCCTGCTACTTTGCTAAATTTGTTAGCTCTAGTAGCTGTATCATCAATTTCTCAGGGTTTTCCAGATGTAAGTTCATATATATGCAAATAATGACAGTTTTACTTCTTCCTTTCCAATTTCAATGCCTTTTATTTCTTTGTCTTGCCAGATTGCCCTGGCTAGCACTCCTAGCACAATGTTGAATAACAGCGGTGACAGCAGGCATCCTTGTCTCATTCCTGATCTTAGAGGGAAGGCTTTGAGTCTCTCTCCATTGAGTACTATGCTGGCTGTGGGTTTTTCATATATGCTCTTTATCATATTGAGGAAGTTTCCTTCAATTCCTACCTTTTGAAGTGTTTTTATCGAAAAGGGATGTTGGATTTTGTCGAATGCCTTCTCAGCATCTATTGAGATGAACATTTGATTTTTCTCTTTTGATTTGTTAAGTGCTTTAATACTTTGATTGATTTTCTTATGTTGAACCATACTTGCATGCCTGGAATCAACCCAACTTGGTCATAGTGTATGATTTTTTTAATGTGTCTTTGGATTCGATTTGCAAGTATTTTGTTGAGGATTTTTGCATCTATATTCATTAGGGAGATTGGCTGGTAGTTTTCCTTTTTTGTAGCATCTTTGCCTGGTTTTGGTATTAGATTGATGTTAGCTTCATAAACTGTGTTAGGTAGTGTTCCATTTTCTTCAATGTTTTGAAAGCGTTTAAGTAAGATTGCTGTCAGTTCTCTTTGGAAAGTTTGGTAGAATTCCCCTGTGAAGCCATCTGGCCCTGGGAATTTATTTGTGGGAAGTTTTTTGATGACTGATTGGATCTCTCTGCTTGTGATAGGTTGGCTGAGGTCTTCTATTTCTTCTCTGGTCAGTCTAGGTTGTTCATATGTTTCCAGAAAATTGTCCATTTCCTCTACATTATCCAGTTTGTTGGCATACAGTTGTTCATAGTATCCTCTTATAATTTTTTAAATTTCTTCGGGATCCACAGTAATGTCATCTTTCTCATTCACTGTTTTGTTTATATGGGTCCTCTCTTTTCGATTTTGTCATTCTAGCTAGAGGCTTGTCAATCTTCTTGATCTTCTCAAAGAGCCAATTTTCGGTGTTATCTATTTTTTTTTTTTTTTTTTTTTTTGGTCTCTATGTCATTTATTTCTGCTTTAGTCCTTGTTATTTCTTTTCTTCTACTTGGTTTAGGATTAGTTTACTATTCATTTTCTAGCTTCTTCAGTTCCTCCATTAGTTCTTTGATTTTAGCTCTTTCTTCCTTTTTGATGTATGCGCTTAGTGCTATAAATTTCCCCCTCAGTACCGCTTTTGCTGCATCCCATATGTTTTGATATGTTGTGTTCTCATTTTCATTCGTCTCTATATATTTGGCAATTTCTCTTGCTATTTCTTCTTTAACCACTGATTCTTCAGGAGTGTGCTGTTTAACCTCCAAGTATTTGTGAATTTTCTAAGTCTCTGACGGTTATTAACTTCTAATTGTATTCCATTGTGGTCAGAGAATGTGCTTTGAATAATTTCAATTTTTTTAAATTTATTGAGGCTTGTTTTATGTCCCAGCATATGATCTATTCTGGAGAAAGTTCCATGAGCACTAGAAAAGAATGTGTTTCCTGGTGATTTGGGACATAATGTCTATATATGTCTGTTAAGTCAAATTCATCTATCAGATTGTTTAGGTTTTCAATTTCCTTATTGGTCTTCTGTCTGGTTAATCTATCTATAGGAGAGAGTGAGGTATTGAAGTCTCCCACAATTACTGTGGAAACATCAGTTGCTTCCTTTAGTTCTGTCAGTGTTTGTCTCATGTATTTTGTGGCAACTTGATTGGGTGCATAAACATTTATGATTGTTATTTCTTCTTGTTGAATTGCCCCTTTTATTAGCATGTAGTGGCCTTCTTTGTCTCTCATAACACCCTTGTATTTAAAGTCTATTTTATCTGAGATTAATATTGCTACTCCTGCTTTCCTTTGGCTGTAGCTTGCATGAAATATTTTTTCCATCCTTTCACTTTCAATTTCTTCGTGTCCCTGTGTCTAAGATGAGTCTCTTGTATGCAACATATTGATGGTTCATATTTTGTGATCCATTCTGCCAATCTATATCTTTTAATTGGGGAGTTTAATCCATTTACACTCAATGTTATTACTGTAAAGGCATTTCTTGAGTCAGCCATCCTATCCTTTGGTTTATGTTTGTCAGATACATTTTTTCCTCTTTCTCTCTTATTGTCCTTTAATAAACCAATACTGAATCTCTTAAGTACTGAATCTTTCTCCATATCTCTCTTTCCTTTCTTTGTTTCTCTGTTGGTAGGGCTCCCTTTAGTATCTCAAGTAGGGCAGGTCTCTTGTTAGCAAATTCTCCCAGCATTTTGTTTGTCTGAAAAATTTAAGCTCTCCCTCAAATTTGAAGGAGAGCTTTGCTGGATAAAGAATTCTTGGTTGTCAATTTCTCTCTCTCAGAATTTTAAATGTCATGCCACTGCCTTCTCGCCTCCAATGGTGGCTGCTGAGTAGTCACTCCTTAGCCTTATGCTGTTTCCTTTGTAAGTGGAGAATTGCTTTTCTCTTGTTGCTTTCAGAACTTGCTCCTTCTCTTTAGTATTTGACAATCTGATCAGAATATGTCTCAGAATGGGTTTATTTGGATTTATTCTATTTGGAGTTCATTGGGCATTTATGATTTGTGTATTTACATTTAGAAGGTTTGGAAGTTTTCCCCAACAATTTCTTTGAATACTCTTCCTAGACCTTCACCCTTCTCTTCCCCTTCTGGAACACCAGTGACTCTTATATTTGGACATTTTATATTATCTTTCATATCCCTGAGCCCCATTTTGATTTTTTCGATTTCTCCCCCATTCTTTCTTTTGTTCTTTCATTTTCCTTTCTGTCATCTTCGAGGTCGCTGATTCACTGTTCAGCTTCCTCTAGTCTTGTACTATGAGTATCCAGAATCTTTTTAATTTGGTCGACAGTTTCTTTTATTTCCATAAGATAGTCTATTTTTTTATTTACTCTTGGAATTTCTTCTTTATGTTCTTCTTCATGTCCTTTATGTCCTTTGCCATACTCTCATTGTTTGTCTTTAGTTCCTTGATTAACTGCTCCAAATACTGTATCACCTCTGATTTTTTGATTTGGGTTTTTGGGTTTGGGTTATCCATACGTCTGTTTTCTTCATATGCTTTAAAATTTTTTGTTGTTTTTGGCCTCTTGGCATTTGCTTAATTTGATAGCGTTCTTTTAGGATATGTAGACTTATTCAAACACTTATCTCTAATTTGTCAGATCTACAGCTTGGTAGCATACACTTTCTCTAACTAACCAGCATGAGGTATCCACGAGTCACCTATTTCCCTCAAGCCAGTTCTCCCCAACTTTGTTTTTGTGGTGAGTGCGTGTCTGAATCTTGTGGGGGTCCAACTGGTGCACCAAATTTGTGTGTGTAGTTGGTGCTGCCCACCCTGAATGTGGGGCTTGTGTCTGAGGGGTTAGGAAGGGAGGGCAGCTTTGATAATCAAACCTCCCAGGTGTTCTTGGAGATTTAAAGCTGCTGCAGGAGTCTAAACCTTCAGTTCAGTCTCACCACAGTTTGTCTCTGCCACCAACCCACAAGTCCTTGGTATTGGCATATAGTTCCTGGGACTTCCGAGTGGGTCCCTCTTCCAATCTGTGCCCTCCTAGGGCCTCTGCTGAGGGAAGACTGCTATGTCACAAATGAGAGCCACCACCCCAAGGGAAGTTCTGGGCCACAGGGCTGTGTAGAGGCGTTTCTAGCCTGCTGAAATGATGGCTGTACGGGGCATGTTAATTTCCCCATTTTCGCAGTCCTCCACCTTCCTAGCTCTGGGACAATTAGCTGCGGGTGCATGAAAGGCTATCGTCCCCATCAGATATTGTGGTGTGTGCACATGTTGCTGGAAATACTTCCCGTCGCACTGGGTTGTTTGGCGCAGCTCTGGGCTGTGGTGCCGGCACCGGGCAGGAGCATTCCCAGCCCGCTGGGAAGATGGCTGTAAGGGGCATGGTTATTTTCCCCTTTTGGCTAACCTCTGCCTTCCTAGCTCTGAGACAATTAGCAGCGGGTGTGCGAAAGGCCATCATCCACACTAGATATGGAGGTGTGCCCACAGGTTGTTGGAACGCAGTTCCCACCGCGCTTCACTGTGCAGTTCTCACTGCCATATCCACAGCTATGTTTGGCTTTTTTAAGCTAGTCCAACACCAAATGCCAACCCACGGTTTCCCCAGACCGCAGTGTGGCTGCTGGATATTCAGCAGGCTTACTCACTCATTTCAGAACACAGACTCCCGGTTTCACCAGGTACACAGTCCCTGTGGATTTAGCAGAGTTTGTCCAGCTGGTGCATCACTGGAACTGGTGTTCTGGGTCACCTTCTGTCTTTTACCTAGTATTTTTCACGGAGATGTTTTTTTGCCCTGTGTCTCCTAACTGCCATCTTCTGGAAGCCCCTGGTGTCTGTTTTTTATACAGAAGTCAGGTAACTTTCTGGTTGGAGGCCCATCTACCTCACTCCTCAGAGCTCCATAACCTATTAGCCATACCTACAAATAGCTACAAGGGAGCGCCCTGTCCCTGTGGTCTCGCACACCTTGCCTCTGACACATTAGTGCCATCTGCTGGTCTTGCCATTCTGGAATCTCAGTCTCAAGGTAGCATCTTCTAATATCAATCCTGGCTTACAACAGACAGCTCCTGTTGAGTCTCTCAAAGGTGGGGTGCCTTATCCACGGTGTTCTTTACAGCCTTGAGGGATGCAGTATCCTCTGGGGAATATATTTATATTCCTGGGAAGTACTGTGGGTGGTGGGTCCTCTGGTACAATGTCATAAACCCACTTCATCATTTGCACCTCCCGGAACATGCTCCATCCTCAATACTGCCCCAGAGAAGTTCAGGCATCCGGGCCTCAGCCCTCATAGACCGTCATCACGTCAAAGCTTCAAGAAGATGACCCAGCTACATAATGGCCGGTTTCTGGCCAGAACACTGAGTTCAGAGTCTTGGTTGGGTGATTTCATGTCAGTAAAATCACTACCTGCCAGTACTCCACTCTGTCCTCTAAACTGGTGCAACATCCTCTAGATCCACTCCCCAGGTGTCCCCCAGTTAAAGCTGGAGCAGGTCAGCTGGCACCTGCATTTCTGTTGGGGTCTAAGATCTTCCTTCATGGGCTATGCTGAAAAGGGGTTGTGGTCACCAGACCAGAGGCAATGGGGGCTGCTGGGCGTGCATTGAGAAGGGCAAGAGTCAGCTTGCCAGGCAGACCCTCAGGTGGGGTCTTTACAACCCACGGGTAGTGCTGCACCACTGGCCCAGATGCAGTCTGTGGTGGGACTGAACCGACAAGCAAGCCTTACAGGGCACCTGTGCAGACGGGACCTTGGCCCCAGTGCAGCTACTGGACTTGTTTCCATAAAGCTGGCTACTTTTCTGTCCCAGCTACAGTCTGTCCTCATCAAAAGCAAAGTGGTTGTCATTTTTATTTTGGCCTTCAGCAAACCCCTAAGGTGCATGGTTAGTCCACGTGGTCTCATGGGGAGGGGACAGGTCCAACATCAGGACTGAGGACCCCTCTTTGTGGCCTTGGGGCACTCAGGACAGAAGGCTGTGGCATCCACTGGAGGCCCCTGTGTGGGTCTCCTGCCTGTGACCTGGTGCAAAAACCCAGAGCTCACTGACAAACAGGAGCCGCTACTGCCCGGCAAATGCCAGCCCTTCCCCAAGCCCGAGCCCCAGCGAGCTCAGACATCACCACACCTTAGAGGCGCAGAATTATACAGGCTACCTGTAAACCACCAAGACAGGTGTGTTACTTATTAAACAGAATGACTTAACTGGGAGGTAGAAACTGCCTCCAAGTGAAGACTGAGCCCTAAGGCTGGAGGATTTCACCTTCTCCAGCAGCCCTCCACGCCACAGGATGAAATACTGGGATTTGAATGCTTGCATTTTAATAGCTTTTCATTTTCTTCCATCTGGCTTCATAAATAGTTATTTCCACTTTTAAGTCTCAAGACTAAGTGGTAGACGGCAATGTTAACTTTTTAACTTTCTTATGCAAATTACTCAATCTGAGTGTTTATTCAGGAAGAACATTTCATAAAGGGAGAGAACAAGAAGGCGTTATTTCTCTTTTTGCTCCATGCTTAAGGAAAGCAACCTCACTGCCCACAAAACTATTGGTAGAGACACCTGCAGAAGCAGATGCCAAGACCCTCCACTTTAAGACCAGCCTGGAGCAGAGCCTGACGTTTCAAGCAGCAGTAACCGGCAGCCCTCCTCAGTCCCATTTTCACCTAGACCTAACCATGTTCTCCCATTAGTTGGCCTTAGGCAGCGAAACATCTGGAGACAGCTGCCAACCCAGAGCCCAGAGGACTCTCCTCTCCTGAGTCTTCTCAGGCTGCAGTGGTGGTCTCACCCACTTTTAGGATATTATGTTGGAGAAGGTGGTGAAACGGGACACTGACCTAGAGGGAGAGGTCACTGTGTTCTCCCAAATCCGCCTTCTGTCCTGGGCTACCAGGTTTGTGCGACACCCATGCAGATGGCTGTCGAGACCCCAACACTCACAGTATCACTTTGTTCATAAAATTAGGTAGCTGTTGCACACATACAAGATAAACAAACAAACAAAAAACAAAAGCAGTAAAAGACCCTTTCCCCATACCTCTAGAACTAGCAGAGAGCCCCCTCACAGCTAGAATGAGTGGCTGAGGGGCCTTGGTGCCCATGCTGGGGTCACACCAGGGGACTCGTGGGCATCCATCCTGACGACACACAGAAGTCATCTCATGGATGCACGGCCCTGTAGACAAGGGCCACCTCCATTCAATGGTGCTGTTGAGGGCAGAATTGTCTGGTAGCACACGTCAGCCTTGGTCAGGGCCCACACGAGGGTCCGCCTAGGAGTCAACCAGTCAGTGCTGATCTTCATTCATTTATAAACCAAAAGGGATGGAGACCAGCAGCTGAGCGGCGGCCTCATGGCACCAGGCGGGGCCCCTCCCTCAAGGGCTCCTGGCTGGAGTATTGCTTGTGTGGCAGAAACACTTGAACAGAGAACTTTCAAAATCCAATCTATGAAGAGGAGGTCTGTCTGGGATAATAATTCCATCTAATATGAAATCAACTGTGCAGAGTCAACCAGTGTTGAAGTTGAAAGGGGTAAATAAATGCAGAGGAGGTGGAGAAAAGGAGCAGCGAGCAGTGAGCTGACACAGAACTATCTATGAAGCTGTCGCAAATCCCACTGAAGGCCCCACTGCCTTCTTTCCCAGATGAACGAGAAGCATCATCATTTGCAATCCCCCTCCTCTAGCTCGGGGACCACAGGGAAGGACGAAGGGAGGCTCCGCCCAGAGAGGGCCTGGGGTGCTGACTTGGGGGCTCTTTGTGCTCTGTGGACACCCAACCAGAGCAGCGGCAACTGCTGTCAGGTGGCGGCTGTGCCCTACTTGGTTTTAGAAACAGACAAGACAGTGTTTCTAGGAAGGATATGTTATTTCCATGAAGAGATCCAAGGAGAGAGATGACAGTGGATTCTGACGCCTCAACATGAACACAGCAGTTCTAGGTTCTGTAAATAACAGAGGAAGCTGAAACCAATACACTTAATGGATGATGCTAGGTTTTTCTTCTCTAAAATTCCCAATCCATTATGTTCATATTACTGTCCAATGTAAATTTTTATAAGAAAACAGTATTTATGGTTATATGACAAAAAAAAAGTTCAAAAAGTACACAAAGGATAGTGTAAGAATCAACCCAAACCTCACTCCCAGGATTGAGTTATGCCAACATCTGGTCAACCTCTTCACACATGAACACTCACTCAGGGTTAAAGAGTTTCACACAAACGGGACACTGCACACAGCTCTTCTGTTCCTTGCTTTCTTAACTCCACATGTCAGGAACATACTCTGTATCAGTCAGTACTGATCCGTATCATTATTTCTAATGGCTTCATGGTATTCACTGAATGAAGTTAAAATCATTTCTTTAATCAGCCAGTAGGTTCATATAATTTAGCCAGGACAGACAATCTTGTCGTGGACCATTCTTTCATAAAACCATCCATACATTTTCCACACTTGACAATCAACTCCTTAGGATAAATTTCTGAAAATAAGATAATGTTCTGTGCCTGTCTCGCACGTCCTCTCGAGGTGCTGGGCCTGGGTTTTTTCCCCGGCTGGCCTCTGAACAACACGGCCTCGCCCTGCCGTGCTCATCCCCGACCAGCTGACGTCAAGGGAGCAGCCACCTCCCTGGCCAAGTCTGTTTTATCCTGCTCTTGACTTCACTCCGCCACGACCTTTAAGACTCCCATTTCTCAACCCCACCCTCCCCACAGGACCTTCAGAATCGCCTGTCCTTTTCCTTCCACCCCACACTCTAACCTCAAGCCTCGCTGAAACCAGTCCTAGTTTTAGATTATTCCCTTGCAGCACACAGCTTCTGTTTGAAGAGATCTTCACTGGAACTTACCATACACACCTGCACAGCACATGGGTTGAACCCACTTAGTTAACTGCTGACAACTCTCGCCTCTTCCTCTCCCCATCTGAAGGACTGCACACTGCTCCGCTGGTGAAAGCCTGTTCCTTGAGGAATCTTCCCCAATGGGGTGCACGAGTGATTTTTCCAAATTCTTCCATATCCACAATGTCTCTCAGGATGGGTGAATTTCACTTGGGTTGCACATGGGATCCCTCACTATTCTAGACTGTTGATACTGGTTTTCTGTCTTCTAGCTTCCAGTATTAAAGACAAAAAGTTGAATGCTGTACTGGTAACTCTTCCCTTATAACGTGTTCATCTAGAAGCTTAAACAATTTTCTTTTCTCTCGACTCTCAAGCGTAGTTTAATTATTATTTATTTTTTAAACCAGGATACACCTAGCTTGTCTTTTCTCAGTTTTGCTTGGAATTTGGTGTGCCCTGGTGATCTGTGTCACCTCACCTTCCACGTGCTCCGTTATTTCTTGCCTCTGGAATTCCCATTTACTCGCAAGTCAGGATGCCTGAATCATTCTAGCAAGCCTCTTTTCCCTCATAATTTCTATTTGTGTTTTTGTGTTATAATCCATTACATCATGATTCTTTAAATATACACATTGTCCTAAATTTGGCCTCTATGTGATTTTTAGTACCTTCAGACACGCCAATTCTCGGATTTTAAGA
Source organism: Choloepus didactylus (assembly GCF_015220235.1). Classification (NCBI taxonomy): domain Eukaryota; kingdom Metazoa; phylum Chordata; class Mammalia; order Pilosa; family Megalonychidae; genus Choloepus; species Choloepus didactylus. Next base: position 25,574,481 of record NC_051317.1, on the reverse strand, counting down.
TAGGTCAACACCAAAATCAGGATAGAAGGAAATTCTGTCCTGCACGTAAGCGCCCGGGAAAGAGCACAACCTCCATCACATAAACGGAGTCCTGGGCCCCAGCAGCAGCCCATCGCCAGGGGCCTGGAAGTCGCCTGCGCCCTCTGGACCTCAGTCTTGTCTGCAAAGTGACGCACGATTCTCCTCTCTCTCCCCCATTTCCTTCAGCTGTCGATGCTGTCACATAAAGCAGACCCTGAAAGCACACGCCCAGCACACCGTGAGCAGACACCAGGCACAAACTTCACCCCAGAGGTGGAAGCAGCTCCATCCCAAGCGTATGAGAACATGCATTTTCAAACATTCATTCTACAAAAGGAATGGACTTCTGAATCTCAATCCTTTCTAGGAAAACCCTTTATTCGATAAAATTTTCAAACACAGCAGCAGTGACCTTTACAGTTTATTTTCAACACCAGAATCCCCACATGCAGCGCCTCATCAAGCGTCGATGTGCCCATCCACGCTAGTGGTGAAGCTGTTTGAACTGGAGTCCACAGTAACCACATGTCCCTGTCTTGGTCTCTTTGTCCTGAAACAATTCAAAAGGCACGATTTCATGTTTCCATAGTCTACTTCAAATTCACAGACATTTAGACATTAGGCATTGCAACATACCTGCAAAACGTGGAATATGCTGCCCACCCTAAAAGCTGTAAGAATATGAGGTCACCAACAAACTACTAATCATGCTGTGTCAAAGCCCCTGGCTAGCCCGGTTCTGCCCTGGTGCCCCCGCCCCACCGCCCGGGTCAGCTCCTGCTCTGTAACACACAACCACCTCGAAGACACCGCAAGGACCATGCACAAGACGTGTCAGCTTGACGGCCACCTCTGACCCAGGAGCTGTGATCTCTGCTCTATCCTCCATGCCCAGGGGCCATGACCACAACTTGTAGACAAGCCTGAACTGACTGAATTCCTGGGTCCAGGAATGTCCACAGCTGGACACAAGGACAAGGGATGACACAGGTCTTGCACCAGGAGGCCTGACCGCGCATGAATGTTAAGTTGTCCCCTCTTCATGACAAATACCAAAACCAAACGGCAGCTTTCAGTGAAGGATACCTCCATGGAAGTAACGTTTTACCAACCGATGACCAGGCCTTCGTAGGAATAACGAGAACACCAACAGCCTCACTTACTGAGTATTCCACAACCGACTTCCTGCCCTCCCCTCTCCGCTACAGACATTTGGATTTCAGCCCCTGGCAGCTTTCCCTGGCCGTGGGTATTGTGTGCCTTGCTTCTCCTCTATGGCCCTGGGCATTGTACCCAAGGGTAGTGAAGATTAGAAAGGGGCCACAGCGAGTACCGTTCAGGGACAAAAGCAGATGCCCACATCAGAGAAGGGAGAGGTGGACAGCGGGGATGACGTCTCATTTAAGACGTGCTTTCGGACATGCAGTCTTGGGGAGTCCCACAGTGTGGTTCTGTGGGCAACACCAAATGGGCGGGCGGGGCCGCGGTGAACTGTGTGGGCTATCCGGAGAGCAGGGCCAGAGGAAAGAAAGAACAGGTGGGCGGGAGGCAGGTGAGCTCTGGGGGCTGGCAGGGAGGGGCGGGCAGTGGCTCCCTCACCAAGTTGATGTACACCTTGGGGTGGCCGAGCGCCCCCCCGCCACCATCGCACGATATCACCCGACTGCCGACTTCACTCACGGGCTGCTCCGCTATCATGTCAATGGCAAAGTTTTCATTCACCTGCAACAAGAAGAAAAGGAAAACGTGTACACGCAAACACAAAAAGTCACAATTTAATAAACTGTATGTCGATAACCCTACAAACAGATTCATGTGCCGTTAGGACAGATCTATTCTCTACATCTCAGTTTAAACGTTATCATTCTAGACTCTCAAGACATAAGTAATTTCACTGAATACACAGACACACATTTAACATTTATTTGGATGTAATTCCAAACTTACAGAAGCACTACAAGAATTCGAATAGTACCAAGAATTCCTATTTTGCCTTTCACCTGGGTTAACCCAGTCAACACTGCCCCATCTGCTTTAGCATCTCCTCCCTGCCCTCCCATCCCTTTCTACACACACACACACACACACACTTTTTATAACTGCACCATCTGAGAGCAAGTGGCTGTCTCTGAATACTCAGTGTCGCCTCACACAACCTCAATGCAGTTATCAATGTCATTATTCACATCATAAATTTCTCCAAAGTACCATCCACAAACCAGCCTGTCCTTACAGCTTCTCCTTCAAGCCTCTGGAATATTCCTGCAGTCTTTGTCTTTCGTGACACTGATGCTTGAAGAGCACAGCCCCTCCCCCCTTTCCTTTTAACAAGAAGGTTCTTGGCTTTCATTTGCTCCTCCCCACACAGCAGAGCTGGGCTCTCTCAGGGACACCGTTCCCTTCTCAGGGGTCGTGGCTGCCGGCACAGGACGTCCATCTGCCCCCGCCCCCCACAGTGAGGTCCATTCTGGTCACTGGTCAAGACTGGCTGACTTCTGCACTGTACAGTCACTTTTCCTCTTTCAATTAATGAGCAATCTGTGGGTAAGATGGATTAAAACCATGCAAGCATCCTGCTCCTCGTCAAAATGACACCCTAGATTTGGCATCCACTGCTGATTCTTGCCTGAACCAACCATTACTAGGAGTGGAGCAAAACAACAACCTTCCAGCCCCAGTGCCACTGCCCACCACCCAGGAGGCATCAGCTGCGAGTGGTGCCTGGGCACTGCGTGTTCCTCGGGCGTCTTGGCTTCTAGGCCCTTTGAGGGACAAGAGTTGGGAAATAAATGTCCGTGTGCATGTGAGCATGTGTGTGTGCATGTGTGTGGGAGCGCATGTGTGTGCAACACGCATACACACCCACAGATGAACACACACCCACACACTCTGTAGAAATTACAATCCTCGAAGATTTCTCTAATCACAACTGAGGATTTTTTCCTACCCCACCCCCCGCCTCCGCCACACCCCTTCTGCCGCCATGAGCGCCCTGGCTTGCAACGACATCCACACATTCATGTCCTGGCACCCCCAACAAGATGTTCAAACAGCTTCAGAACTGCTGCGCGAACACCATTAGGAAAAAGAAATTCTGACAAGAATTCAGATGTGTCTGCTGTTCTCCCCCATCCCTACGGGGCAGAGAGAGGTAGTCAGAGGCACTGTGCAGGGCTGGCCTCAGAAGCCAGCAGCACATCAGGGCACGGGGAGAAAGGAAACTGGGCTCATCCGTTCCAGTGTGTGAAACCCCTCCCGCTTCCCATTAATTTAAATAGTGACACATCTCCAAATGTCACAACGAAGTGAGACGGCCTCCTCGAGAGAAGTGACCCCCCTCAGGACTCTTCCACCTGACTCCCCCGAGCCCTCGCAGGTACCTGCTTCTTCTAGTGAGGACACGCATGGACATTTCATACACACACACACAGGTGTGTTCTGCTTTTTCCTCACTTCCCCTCATTTCTTACACAAAGAGCAGCATACTGTTCGTACTTTTTTTCACTTCATAGTATTTCTTGGAGTCATTCCACATCAGTTCACTGAGCAAATCCTCACTCTTCTGTTTTCTATTTTTTAGGTGGTTAGTCCTCCATCTGAGTGTGCACCACTGTTTATTCAACCACTCTCCCGGCCTGCCCACTCACATGTCCAATACTTTTCAATTACACATAATACTTCAATGAATATCCCTGAAGGTAAGTATTTTTGCATTACAGGAATCCTCAGGGTGAATTCCTAGCAGCGACCTTGCTGGGTCAGAGGGTGAACCCCTCAGCAGTTCTGTCAGACTGCCCCATCCCCTCCAGCCTTCCCCCTGGCAGGCGCTGACTGCCCATCGCCCCAGGGCCTCGCCTGCACCCCGCCTTCCCCTGGCAGGCACTGACTCGCCAGCCGCGGGTCTCGGGCAGTGGTACCTGGCACCACCTTACATGAGTGACGCTGGCCGTCCTTTCACATGTTGGCAATTGTCTGATCATATCTTTTCCCCATTTGCCTGTAGGATTTTAGGTCTACTCCCCCTTGAAATTTAAAGTTGTATGGGGATTAGAAATCTTAGCCCTTTATCCATGGTTTATGTTACAAATGTTTTTTCCCAGTTTGCCTTTTGACTTTGCTTACGCTATTTTTTTTGTGCTATGCAAACTTTTAAATATAGATAAGGAAATTTACTCATGTTTTCTTCTAGTACTTGGCGTTTGCTTTTTTCTTTCTTCTACTTCAATTTTTATTTTCTTTTAGATTTCTGAACCATTTTTGGTTTTTATTCTAGTATATGCTATGCAGATTGGATTTAATCTTTATCTTTTAGCGAAGATTTATTTATTTGCCCCAACACCATTTTTTAAAAAGAACATCTTTGCCACAATGATTCAAGGTATCACCTTTAACATGTACTAAACTTCTACATGTAGTTGGGCCTATTTCTGGACCTTCTATTCCATCCTACTTGACTGTCTGTTGCTGAACCAGCCCAAGGCTTTGCAGTATTATAACATTTAACAAGCCCAGCCTCCATGCATACACAACTTGTCCTTTACTGTGCTTTTCTAGCTGTTTTTTGCATGTTTCTTTTACCATATGAATTTGAGTAATGATTCGTCTAGCTCTGCAGAAAAAGCTCTTCACTCTTTTTAAAGGGATCACACTAAGCTTATTAACTTAGGACCAGTATGTTGATGCTGAGACAGGGCTGCTTTCATTTTTCAAGTCCTATTTTTGTCTCTTTCAGGAATGTTTTAGTTTCCTTCCTATAGGTTCTGAACATTCCTTGTTAAGTTATTCCTACATATTTTGTCTTCTTTGTTACTGTTTCATATTGGGTTTGCTCATCCATACATCCTTTACCTGGTTATTATTCATGTGTATGAATGTTAGAGATCTTATGCTTGTTAATCTTATATCCTGATACTTGACTGATCCTTTTATTGTTTGAGTTAGAGTTGCACCTCCAAAGAGTTTTATTACTTCTTTTCCAATTCTTACGCCTTTGGTTTTTCTTGTCTACTTGCCTTCGCTGGTACCGCTAGTGCTGTTAAAAGAACTGCAGGTATGAGCACCCTCACATTGTTCTTGACCTTGCTGGAAAGGTCTTTGGTTTCATTAAATAAAATGGGTTTAAAATGGAAGTGAAACATATGTTGTCATCTTTGGGAAATGTCTGTCAATCTTTATTTTCTCCAAAGTATTTTTTACTGGAAATGGGTAATGAATTTTGTCAAAGGCCTTTACAGCATCTAAGGACATAATCATGTTTTTTCTCCACAGGCTTATTAATCCCATAAACTGCATTAATAGATTTCCCAGTAAAAACCCCACTTAGCCATGGTGTATTGTTTTCTTAACATGATATCGGGGTGTTCACTAATACTTTATTTAGGATTACTGCATCAATATTTGCAAGTGATATTATCTTTAATTTCTTTTTCTGTGCTTACTAGGTTTAAGTGACATTGCTATACTTGTGTCATAAAAGGAACTTCAAAGTTTTCCTTCATGTTGTATATTCTCAACAGCCCCCAACATGCCACACAGCCCCACTTATGCGTCCCACAGACTGACAACCACTCCCTCACCCCAGGGGCTGCTCTTCCCCTACTCCCAGCACAAGTCCATGAGGAAAAGCCCGCGGGATGTGCATCTCCAACATCCCATTTCCTTTTGAAGCCAACCACTGGTAATCTCAGTAAACTTCTCGACACGTTCTTGGCCATCGGCAGCAAAGGTTTTGAATCAAACAAACTGATTATCTCGCTGATGATTACACCATTAGCTAGAATGGAAAGCAGCAGCAAGAGCACATCATGCAAATTCTCCACTTCTGGAGGCCCAAGGACCAACTGAATCAGTACACAGAACAACAGAATGAAAGGACCAGTGTCACCATAGCTGTTACAGAAATCCTTCAGGGCAATGACAGTCTATAGGAAGAGCCGGCTTAACGTGGATTGACAGGGAGCAGGGGCGTGCCTAGGAGTCCAACGAAATAAACTCAGCCACCCCAGCTCCGGGGCTACTCCTACCTAGCAGGTGTCTGTCACGGGTAGAGCAGCGCCACGTGGTCCCCAGCCCTGCACGCCCCCAGCCTCACCAACCCATATGGGCTCTCTGCTGCACAAGGGTCAGAAGACAAGGACCAGGCCCAGGTCAATCTTTACCAAAATTTAAAAACAGGGATGGGGAGAAGGGGATACCATTTAATTTTTAACAAAATCTTTAAAATAAGTTAGAAAAGCACCATCAACCTCAGTGAAATATTGTTCCAAAGCAAGGGAATGCTGTGCAGAGGACGCCTGACTCAGGGCACCCACCTGCCCCCACTCTCGAGTGTCTGCAGACGGTGTTGGCTGTCACAAACACAGACAGCACCCACCAACTCACACCTAAACCCCCATGCCCCGAGTTCACAGAGGTGTGTGCGACCTTTCAGAAACACTAAATTATTTTTAAAAAGCTTTGTCAGTCAGATTCATTTTCATTTTGTAGAGCTTTTCCTTCAAGTTAAATTTTCAGACACATAATGGAAGTCATTAAAAAACACAGCCACAGGGGAACCAAAGCATGGCGCTGGGCAGCATTACCCAGCGTTGTTTTACAAGCTCCCTCAAGCACGGTGCACCTGTCGTCCCCCCACCCGTAGACCCCCATGCAATGGCTATGGAGTGAGTGACACCTGCTCACTTCTGCAGCAAAGAAACTAGCCATACAAATGAAGCCTTGTGACTTAAATAACACAACTTCTACAGAAGTGACAAACGTGTCACCAGGCCACGCTAACAGACACAAGGCCCCAAAACGGTAGTGAGGAGACCCAGCATTTCCTCGCAGGACGTATGATACCTTGACACGCATGACTGACACAGGGCCACGCTCCTGTCAGGCCTGGCCGTGTGCTGAGGGCAGCTGTGACCTCCTCCATCATCAGCATCTGGCGCCTGAGCTCAGCCCCACTCAGGAATACAAAGAATGAGCTGTAAACACACCCGTCACCACATGAAACCACCGAAACAAGGGCCCGGAAACAAGGGCCCGGGCTCCCAGCCCCGATGAAGGTACCCTGGGCTCTGCCCTGCTGCAGTCACCGGAAAGGCCAGGAGAAGGAGAAAGGGCAGACTGGATGCCACGAGGAAATGAAGGGGAAGTGTCCCAGCCTCGGGTGCCCTTCAGGTAAATGGAGTGTCTTTCTCAGCGAGCCACTGTGGTCCAACTACTGTAAAGATAACAAATAGGGAATCACCTCTCGTTACCTCTCAACATACTAGTTTGGATACAGAAATATTTAGGTGCATATGCATTTGTCAATAGCCTGTTCCTATAATTTTTTTATCTCATGTTTCCTAAAGTTTGCTTCTCTCATGTCAAACTGAGGTTAGATACTTCAAAGACAAAAATAAAATTCTATGAAATAATGGTAAAGCCAGTTCTAAAAGAAGTAACAACTCAGTAGAATAATCAATGTCTGTAAAGTAGCCATCTTATTGGTAGAAATTTACAACTTTAAAATAAACTAAAAGTTCTATTTTAATTATTTAGAATATCAAGTATTTTTTACATTAACACTGACAGTTATTCTTAACTAAACATATATTTGTATACATACATATATGCATGTATGTGTGTAAATTTCAAAGCTGAAGTTTCCATCCAAATTAATTTTTAAACTAAGTGAGTTTGGAGAAAAGGCTCAACAGCCGCTGTGCTGCCTGAACTGACATGCCGGAGCTCATTTTGAGGGTGATGGAGCCCAGGATTCAGCTCGCTGGTGCCCAGAAAGAGAAAGTATTAAAGACATAAAGACACGGGAGAGGGCAGGCGAGATGTCCCAGAGCCACTGCGAGGAAGGAAACTAAAGCACAGACCAGGCACCGAGCCACAGAGCCACTGGACTCGCCAACCAGAGGTTCATGAATTCCTACTTTCAAATATTCTCCTCTGGGCCCTGGAATTGTTTCTGACAGTACAAGCCCTTCTAAAGGAAGCAAAGCTTCAAGGTTCATATTAATCTGAATGACTTATCTTTATACCAAAGGGCCTCACCCACTCTCGGTACAAGGTCATGAACAGGGAGGGACATGGGACGAGCACTCGGAAGCTGGGAGCACACAGATCACACGTGGCAGCTCCTGACATCTCAGATACTCTCTGGAAGCACCCCAGGCTACTTACCAAAAAAAACAACTAAACAGATTCAAGCAAATGTCTCTTTATTAAACCTTTCAAATGTCAACATGAAGATGGTTCTAGAAAGTAAAATTAATGCAGAATTCTGCTGGTCAAGTTCTCGTGCCCGGATTCCCAGCAAGGTCATCTGGAAATACAAGAGGGGCTATGACAGAGGGGGTACCTGGGGCATGTCCCTCTCGGCAGGACAGCCCTAGACCCCGGACTGGGAGGACCAGGGTGCTCTGCCTGCCACCTCTCAGCCCTAAGCCCACCCTTGCACAGTCTGCTTCCTAAAGTGGAGCTGGGCCAGGCTCTCCAAGCTACCCTTCCCTGACTCCCAGGCCAGCTGCCCTCCGCCTGGAGCTACTGTTGGCAACTTCCTCAGGCCCCAGAGGTATTGGCACAAGGAGTGGGGACCTGCCTTCAAGTTCTGGTGATGCCACCTCTTCCATTTGTCCCTGGTCATAGGGGACGTAGCTGCTTCTGGCAGATTTTAAATCCTGGGTTGCCTTGGCATTCCCTGCTAGACCTCTGCACATCTGCTAGACCTCTGCACGTGCATGCATGCGTATACGTGTATGCGAGGGCATGCATGTTTGTGTTAGAGCCAATGCAGTGCAGTTGTTAGCACACATGTGTATCAGTTGGAAGTAGTCACTGTGGGCTGCAAGATGCTAGAAGTCTTACCCTGCTCCTGTCTGACCCAGGCTCAAGCCTAGGCCTTAAGCAGCACCATTACTCTGCTAGCTAACTAGCACCACTATCCACATGCAGCTCAGGCCACAAACAGGCTGTGACTACCAGTGGGTCACTCTACTGCTCAGGTGATACCTACAAAACAGGGACACTTCTCCCTGTTTGTTCTGCTTGTCTCCTAGGAGAAATGAGATGACATAGTAAGGGAGGACTGTGAAAGCTCTGGGGAAAGCAGGAAGAACCTCTCGCCAGGCCCCTGGAAGGGCCTGGGGTCCTAGGACACCCACCATGTACCGGCAGTCCCCCTCTCACTCAGCTCAGCACTACTCACAGCTCATACCTCCCACTAACCCAATCTGGACACACCCTCCTCAGGGTAAATTTCACATAAGTGGGACAAACCCAACATGCAGAGGTGACAGCATCACCACGTGACTTCTCTCCTAAAATTTGTGGTGGTTTGCACCCTCATGTTGCTACCAAAGAGCGGAGAGACCAGGCACCAAACCTCCTTCAGTGAGATCACAAGGTCACGGCATGACGTGTCGGCTCTGATAGGGACCCCGTGGATGGCAAACCCTTCATGTGTGCCCCACAAGTAACTGAGTGGGTGGCACCAGGCTGAAATCCGCTTGCTGGTCCACGTTCCTCACAGGTGTGGGGAATGAAGGGCTAGCACAGAGCCTCAGCCTCCAGCCTTCTCACTCATCGTGGGCCTGAAAAATGAAATGTGCAGCCTGCCTGAACACAGCAGTGCCGAGGGCAGCAGCAGGGGAGCGGTGAACGCGTGCTGGCTGCTTCCCAGGCACAGGCGCTGCTCTGAGCCCTGCCCTCACCCACACAGACTTGCTTGAGGACACTGAGGCATGGAGCGGTTCTAGAGGTAATCAGCATCAGAGCCTGTACCCCAGCGCTGGTGCTTATAACCACATATGCCAAGTCAATGCTGGCAACAGTCTCCCAGGGCCACGCAGCTATACAGGGCACTGTCGCCGTTCTTCTCAGGAGTGCTGGTCAGGGCGGAGCTCACCTGCACCGGGCTTCCACGAGAGGACAGGTAACCTCCACTTTCACTTCCTACACGTAAGCCATCGAGGAGCACCCTGTTGCTTCCAAGTCTGTGCCTGCCCCACCTTCCTCAGGTGCTCCCAGGGTGCCACCTGCTCCAGACCACAATGGCCATGGCCCTGGTCCCTTCCTTAAGGGGTACAGGTTTGGAGACACAGGAGCAGGCCTCTTTTGGGGAGGCCCCAATGATATATGCAGACCATTGAGTCCCTTGTGAGGGCTCTGCCCACCATGGTCACACCTCTGATCAACACGGGCAGAAGCCACACAGACACTTTCCATTTTCCCTGTAAAGGCTGGCTGAATCATCTACACTCCTACTATCTTCATTCTTCAGATAAGAACTTACTTAGCAAGAACTAAAAAAGGGTACTCTAAAGGAGTACCAACACTTCCTCATTTTGCCCTGGCTCCTCAGGGGGGCCCTGCATTTATATTTTTATTCTCTGCCCAAATTACTTTGGGATGTGTCGCTATTTCACACTAACCTGTACAAGCCTACCAGGTCCCACTTCCTATTCAAAGTTCCATGTAATTATGGTATTTGAACAGTAACTTTTTAAAAATCAATACAAAGTACCTTAATCTAAGGGTGTCAGGAGTAAAAGGCACATAGATGGAAAAAAAGTCATTCCCATTTATAGATAACACCAAAACTACACTTACAAGGCATTATGTAACATATTTCAGGAAAAAGCAAACAAAAAGAGAAATAAACCCATTTAACATTTTGAATAGATGTAGAATTCTGAAGATTCTAAGGTGCTCACAATTTGAGGAAAGTGTATTTAACTCTTACATAATAATTTTTATTTTTTATTGGCTATATATAGATTTTATAAAACGTTACCTCTTAGGAGATATAAACTCACCTCTTTCTGACGACTTACAAATCGAATTCTCTTATAGTCTTTGTCATCATAAACCTGAATAAAGAAGAAAAAAACCGTCTGTACTTTCCACAGCATGAATCTAAAAAAGATTACTTAGTATCAGCTAAAACATTACAGGAGAGCTTTTCTCTTAACATGTAATCCACTGGTAATTAGTCAAAACACATGAGAGGCAAAATAAAGTTCTGCAATCAGGAGCATTTTTCAGCAAGATACCTAAAATGACCATGTCAAGAACCTGAACTGGAAGGAAGCAAGTCTGGGATAGCACTGGGAAGCAACCAGAAGAAAGTGGGGTGGGAGAGACATTCAGGCAGAAGAAAGCCACTCCAACCTTCTTCCACGTGTGGCCGGATGGCTTTATTTTCCCTCCAAATTTACCAGGTGAAATTCCAGTAACATAGGTCCCTTCTTCTCTGTGGGTTTACAATCTAGATAACACCGTTTTGTATTTTAGACTACAACAGACCCTCAAGTTAATAAAACTTATTATTTAATATTATACAATCATTAAAACTTTTTTATCTAAAAATCGATTAAATCGGGGGTTCCATTCTCCACGTGGGACTATTTCACAGTAATCAAGTTGCCCACAGGATGTCTCCTTTTGGCGTTCGCAGGCCCTTTTAAGATGCGGCTCCAGTAACTGCACAAACACCACTAATATTCTTAATATCCCGTTATCTGTGGGGCGTTTTCGCTATTTGCCGAAGGCTGTCCACTGGAGTGTTCACAGGATTACAACCCGACCCCTGTATAATCCGAGCAGGGGGAAGAGCGCAGTAAAATTAAGCCCACCTTCCCAAGACAGAGCCCTCTCTTACCATTAATTCTTCAGGACGCCCTGACAATGCTCTAACGCGTCAGGGCACAGGCGGCAGGACCCGCCGGGGCAGAGGCCGGGGCAGAGGCCGGAGCGGGCAAGGCCAGAGCCGGCGGGGGCAGGGCCCAGCTTGGGGGGACAGAGGGGCCGCCGGGGAGAGGAGGGGTCACCGGAAGTAGGAAGAGGAGGCGGGCCGCCGGTAGGAGCAGTGGACCACGGGCCCCCGGGTCCCGGCACCTCCGCCGCCCGAATCGGTACGTCCCTCTCCCGCGCCGGGGTCCCTGATGGTGCCGGGCGGGGCTCCGCCGAGTCGGCCGCCCAGAGGTGGAGAAGCGTCCTCCGTCCAACCCCCTTGGCCGTTACCTGGCCGGTGTGCGTGACCTTCTCCCCAGTCGGTGAAGTCCGCACCCCGAAACGCCTAGCGCCCCACAGCAGGCTCAGCGCGGCCGCGCGGCGCCGCCTCAGGAGCCGCCAGAAGGTCGCCGTCGCCGCCATCTTGCGCGGCCGACCCTTGACCCGGAGCCGACGCGAGGCCGACGCATGCGCACTGCCTCGGATAGGGACTTATTTCGCCCTGGGGCGACAAGCGCGAGGGCGGAGGCGTAGCTGTGCGGGTGTTCACTGTCGGCTCCTGCCGGCCAAACCGCTGCGCCCGGACTCCCGAAACCTGTGGGAGGCCGGGGCCCCGCCCCAAGGGCGAGCGAGCTTTGTGCCCTAGGAGCAGCTCAGGGACCGCGGGGAGGGGAGGGTGGAGACTGGAGAGCCATTGTTTGCCTTGGAAATTGGAGAGGTTTAAATACCAAATGTTTTTATTGGGCCAAGGAGTTTCTTCGGACGCTGCGAGTTGTTCCCGATGCCGTCTTCTGTGTCTGTGGGGATGGCTTAGGGGCCGGGGCATGGAGGGGGGCAGGGGGCGGGGACGAGGGCCAGCATTCTGGGGTTTCTGCAGCAAAGCCCTGAAAAAGGTACAAGTAAGCCTACAGTTGCTTCTGTCCGACCTGCAAACACAGCCCCTGCAGAGGCCCGTAAAGCTGCGCATATTCGGGTACGAATCCCCGTTTGTCGACCTGGCAGGTCACCTCGCACCTACGGGTGCTCTGGCCTCCTCTGTAAACTGGACGTGCTGGAACCTTCCTCATACACCTGTCGGGGAAGGTTAAAGTAACACAAGGCCTGTCCACAGCAGGCGCGCGAGCCGTGCCCAGGTGGGTCTGCGCGGGAGGAAGACTCCACGGGAACCCCGGCCGCGCCCGGCCGCCGCGCTCTCGACGCACCCGCACCGGGGCCGCGGCGCTCATCCTTTAGGCGGTTGATGAATAGCATGCATACGCCCGGTAGACTGGATTCCGGGGTGCCACGCTGGCGTCCGCATTTTTCTTTGCTAGGGCGCGAGCCCGAGGATGCAGGTGACTGTAATAACAAAGCAGAGCGAGATGAGAGAGCAGAGTGTTGCTAAAGAAGACACGAGACCGCACACAGAATCCTCTCGAACGCAGAAAGGGGCCCGAACATGGGGAGGTCGGAGACAAGACTCGTCTTCAGGGCCTTGCTGTCACCTGCTCAGGTGCAAAAGAGAACCAGCGGATTAACGATGCACGCGGAGGTGCTGGGGTGGGGATATGCAGCTGCCTGCAACGTCCCTCGATATACGCAAGAACTAAGATGGAATGGACAGGTGCCTGGAAAAGCGGGTGCTCGCAGCGGCTCACTGCAGAACCACGTGGTGGGTGGGGATGGGCGCCCAGAAGAAGGCCCTCTCACGTCCCGCGTCCCCTGCGGGCAGACCCCTATCCCATCTGCCGCCTCCTGTGTCCCTCGGCATACGTCCCAGGGTGTAGCGTTAATAAAGGCATGGGATTTTTCTAGATTTTTTTGACGTTAGCATTTGTCCGATTTTACAAGTTCTATTGGGTTTTGATTTCTTTTTCATCCTAAATAGCCCCTTTTATGCCCATGTTTGCACGTTTTCCTGAAAGTGCCTCCAAACTGTCAGCGCGTCGGGGGCTGAGGGCAGGGGGCGTCGCGGGCAGGGGCGCCGGCGGAGGGGAGACCCCAGCCCCAGGAGACATTCGGCGCTCCGGGCACAGGTGTCCCCGCCCCCGGCGCGCGCTGGGTCCTCCCGAGGCCCGGCAGGGACGCCACGTGACCCGCGGCCATCTTTCTTTCTGGCGGCCCCTCCGGCGCTGGCGTCAGCGCTCCACTGCGCAGGCGCTGGTCAGGACGCGCTGGCGGTGGGCTCTGGGCCCTTTCCTCTCAGGTCAGGCAGGGATCCTGGTTGTCCTCGCGGGTCTGGGGGTGCAGGCCGGGGCTGCGGGAGGGCACGTCCGGCGCCCCGGGTCGCCAGGGCCTCAGTTTCCCCGCGGTCGAGCACGCGGCGGGAGCGGGTTCCTCGCGGACCCCTCACCCCCAGATCCCGCCCCCGCGCGGGCTGCCCCTCCGCAGAGTGGGGCTGGGTCGGGGTTCCCTGGTCGGGGTTCCCGTGCCCGCCCCTCCCCGCCGCCTGGGGAAGGGTCCGCCCTGAGCCCCCGCGCGGCCCCTGCGTGCTGCCCTCCCGGAGACGCGGCCTTCCCCTGGCTTCCTCGGGCCGGGGTCCGGGGGCCTGGAGAGCCGAGCAGCCGGGCCGCGGTCCACAGGGGGCTGCGTTCCCGAGGGGAGTGCGCCGCCCGGGCCGGGTGTAGGTGGGAGCACGGTCCGTCCCGCGGAAACCGCCGGCCCGGCGCTGGGGAAGCTTGGCCTCAGCTGTCCTCGGAAGGGCCACAGCGGGTCGTCAGTCGCCTTGACCTGGGTTGATTAGTTATGAGGGATGTGGCCTGGGTTTAAGGCACCCCACCAGGAGATAGACATCGCGGGGGTTCGCATGTTCGGGGGCGCTTCTGCAGCGGGACAGGAAGCCGACCTCCTCGCGCCCGCCTAACGGATGCCCTCCGATTCTCGTGGCGGGAGTGCTGCACCGGACTGGGCCGGCGCCTGTGTGTCCTGCAGCCATGGCGGGATAGGAAAAGGTGGGCGTGCGAGGAAGGTTATAACGCTTTTTTTCCGCCGTAGATCGGGCCCCAGCATGGCAGCTCTCTTTATGAGGAAAGTGGCGGCCTGTGTCGCGAGCTCCCTCCTGCATCTGCGTCCCTGCGCGGTGAGCCCCCGCGCTGCCTCCACCTTCCTCCTGGGGCCTCCCCGAAGTGCGGGTCTCCAGACACCCAGCACGGCCGCAGGCCCGCTCCTCGCCAGCCGCCTCCTGCCGCGCCTGCAGCCTGCCCTGGGCTTCAAGAGCAAGACGGTCATCAAGAAGCGCTGCAAGGACTGCTACCGGGTGAAGCGGCGCGGCCGGTGGTTCATTTACTGTAAGACCAACCCCAAGCACAAGCAGAGGCAGATGTAGGTCTCGCGCTTGAAAACAGTGTGCAAAGTGGTGTGATTCCCTTGGGAAAATGGTTTTGCCTCATCAGAAGAAAAATAAAATTTACACATTCTGTAATCTGAGGTTTGTTGACCTTAAGGTTTTGTTGAGTCTGCTCCCTAGGCATCTCACTTCCCTGTACCAATCCAGATTTTACTGCACCAGAGCCCCAGATGGGAAACACATGTTTTTATCTCCCATGCAAGTTACCTTTGTGCTTGGGCTGGAGGACAGAAAGCATGATGGAGGGGAAGCTGGTTTTTTCCCACAGTATCAGAATGCAATTTCTTAAGAAGGAACTGAAGTCAACCTGAGATCACCCCGTGGGGTAGCTCTCAGCCCTGGGTTGGTGTTCAGAGACATTACATCTTTCTGCGTGGATTCGGATGCAATGTCTTGACATTTGTGTCTCAAAGATAAGGATGAAAGACCTTGCTAGCACTCCTTCTTCAAGGAAGGGAGATTTACTTTGCATATAAAAGCCATGAGGAGATGGTGTCAGGGGAGTGATGTGCATTTACAGGAGGTGTTGCACCCATGTTGAGGTGTTGCAGGAAGGACAACATTTGGACAAAGGAGAAGAAGTGGCAGGAAGAGAGAATCCAGGGGCAGCAGAGCTGGTTTCTGAGGGGGGGCGTGTCAGTCAGGGTTCTCCAGAGAAAACAGAACCAAAGGATACATGTGTCAAGAGTTTTGTTATAGGAGTTTGCTCATTCGGACATCAGGATTGGCAAGTCCCAATTCTGTAGGGCAAGTTGCAAGTTGGGAACCCACTGTAGGTGAGGTTGAATCCCCAGGAGAAGCTGACTGTCTGCAGTAGAGAGATTCTTCCTGACTTCTTAAATCCTCAGTTCTGGGTTTAAGACCCCCAACTTGATTGGATGAGGAGACACCTCTTATGGAGCACATTCTTTGTTGATTGTAGATGCAATCAGCCGTAGATGCAGTCAACAAAATAACCTCAGTAATAATCAGGCTAGTGCTTGCTTGACCAAACAACTGGACACCAAAACTTGGCCAAGTTGACATGTAATACCGACCATCAGCAGGGGAACTGAAGCCCACGGAAGAGCCTGTTAGTCATGAACAGAGCCACCTCATCATCTTTCCAGAATGGTTTGGGTATAAAACTGCCACACATGGGCAGCAAGAACAGCTTTAGGTGTGCCCCAACTGCGGCTGGCCCTGCGCCTCATGGGCAACTTTGCCAAGGTCTCCGTTTCCATTGCTCAGTTCTTGCACTTTGAAGGGCAGTTACTAGGTAATGTGTAGAGCACAGTCTTAAATCCCAGCCTCACCACAAACTGTGGCCGTGGGCAGCTTGCTTAAGCTGGGTGTGACTCAGTTTCCTCATCTGTAAAATGGGGATAATAAGCCACTTCAGAATTAGACCAAACAGAACACTTTGACATGGCACATGCTCTAAAGGTTATTACTGTTTTCAGTTTTGCATGAGCTCTTGGAATTAATATGTATAGAATATGCTTCTTTGTTTTATTAAAAAAAAAAAAAATCCCAGTTAAAAATGTTTTAAATATAAATTTACGAAGAAAACAAACAAAATAAACCAACTTTCAGTTAGCTTAATCCACTGTCTCCCTGAACTTGGTTCGGGAAGGTACTGGATGTTAGGGAATGGTCTCCCCAGGAGTTCTTTATATGGGTCCTCTTGGAAGAGATGGTGAGTGTTTAGGTCATTGATTGCTGTGTAAAATCTGCCCAAAAACCTAGGGGCTTAAATTAACATCTTATTGGGTTCACAGCTTTGTGAGGAGGTGAGGACGGGCCCACATGCTGTTACTGGGGGTCCACAGCCACAGGGCCTCCTGCACTCACCTGGTGCCGCAGTGCTCCTCAGCCTCTGCCCACATGGCACCCCATCACCTCCCTGTGCACATGGTGTCCCTTCTCCTGGGGCCCCTCTTCCCACGTGACATCCCTTCCCCTGGGACCTCTCTGTCCACGTGACTCCCCATCACCCTGTCCTCCCTGTCCACGTGGTGTCCCTCCCCCCAGGGCCTCTCTGCACATGTCACCCCATCACCCAGGCCTCCGTCCATGTGGCGCCTCTAACCCCTGTCTCACCAAGGTTTTGTGAAGACAACAGCTAGAAAACACTTTGAAAAGTTAGAAGTGCTGTTCAAACATACATTATTGTGATTATTCCCATAAGAGACTTAGCGTGCCATCAATCAGCACTGCAAGCAAAAAGAAAATAAATGATAACACAGATTGATCTTGAGAAGACATAAGCAATTACCAATCTATCCGCGCACATGTTTAAAAAGGAAGGCTAGGAGTCTGTTAGCAGGGACAGATCATTTCCTATGTAATATCAATTATAGATGTGCCCACAGATCTGTCTTTCCATAAGGACCAAACATTAGCAGAGCTCCTCCCCTTCCTGGGCCCATGGGGGGTCCTCCCTCCCTCTTGAAGCTGGTCATGGCCATGTGACGTTAGCCTGCCAAATGTGAGCAGATGCATCCCCCCTAGGCAGCAGCATCTGGGCATTGGTGCATGGCTCTCTTGGCTCCTTACCCTTTCCACAGTCATGGCAGAAGCAGTCTTGAGATGTTGGCGCCATAAGAGTCAGGCTGGGATGCTGAGCTGCCACTTAGAGGGGAGTGAGCAGTGTAAGTCATGGACAGCCTCCCAGTCACACCGTGGACTTTGAGCCAAAGGCACCTTCTTGTGTGAAGACATGGGGAGCCTGTGGTGCTTGTCACAGCAGCATAACCAGTCCATCCTGACTGGTGCCGGAGGAGCAGTGGGAAGGATGCTGGGTCTGGAGTCGGGAGCCATGCTAAGTCTTCAGAATTTAGCCCTGGGCAAAAGGCCTGCACTGAAGCCTCATGTTCAACCAGGGAACAGGATTCTTCTGAGAACCAAAGTTGCTGGGTGAAGGTGGAACCTGTTTCTTAAGTCATCTTCATGCCTCTACGTCTACCACAATGCCAGGTGCATGCTAGGCACTCAAAAGTGGACGTGGGACTACACACAAGTGCCTCATCCCTTACACTTCACTTGTTCAGAGCCTGCTCTTCCTGAGAGGCCAAGCCCATGGCTGCTGGAAGAGTTGCTAGCTGGTCCTGTCCAGGGAGCCCTGAGTGCCTCTGGTTCTAGAGCCTGGTCAAGACACTCATTGCTGGGTCTGTTAGTTCTCTAGTTGTTAACCACACACACACACACACACACACACACACACACACACACACACACACCCCTCTCTTCTCATTCGAATTATCTTCTTGAATGGTAAGCATGAGTTTTCTGCTAACCTTGTGAGTGTCTGACTCTGAACTGGGCACAAAGAGCCAGCTTGTGCGTCCATGGGAGTGAATATATCAGGGAACATTGGGAGATGGGCACTGCAGAGTGCAATGAAGCGATACAACCTGATTTCATAAGAACCAGTGCTCACAGTTGACAAACTGATGATTTTTTTTAGCATTGATGAATTTTGACTCATTCCTCTCTTCTGGGCTCCTCGGTCTATTTGATCTAAAGCCATAGCGTGTTTGCTAGTCAAATCCTCTTACAGCTACTTTCCAGTACCCCATGGATCCATATTTACAGTCTCCAAATTCTAGGCTAACAAAACAATTTGCTTAGATTAGGGGTTGGCAGACTACATTTCTCAGGCCAAATCCAGCCCACCCCCTATTTTTGTAAATAAAGTTTTATTGGAAAATAGCCATGTTCGTTCATTTATGAATTAATTGTCTTGGCTGCTATGATGACCACAGCAGTAGTTGTGTAGTTGCAACAGAAACCATTTGATCCACAAAACCTAAAATATTTACTATTTGATATTTATGGAAGACGTTTGCTAACCCCTGGTTAAATCATCAAAGCCCATTATCTTATCTTGGATTTGGCATCACAATGACAGAACTTATCAGAAATAGTTCATGTTTTATCTATTCATATGGTGAGAGGGATTTTGTATTTGTATATGGTAGCAGTAAACAAGTAAAATATCAGATAAAAAGTACTATTTCCAATAGTACAGAAAGTATAAGATACTCAATATAAATTTAATAAAATGCATACATATTCTACACACTTAAAATTGCAAAATTGCAAAACACTGATGAAAGAATTTGAAGATCTACATAAATGAAGAGATATACCATGTTCATGGATTAGAAGACTGAATTTCATTAAAATGTCAGTTATCTCCAATTTGATCTATAGATTCCCTGCAGTCCCAATCAAAATTCCACCAGGAATTCTTGCACCAAGTGACATGATTTTTCAAAAAATTATATAGAAAGTCAAAGGAAGTAGAAGATCCAAAAGAAAAAAGTTGGAGGACTCACACTACCTGATTTCAAGGCTTATTCTAAAACTGCAGTAGTGAAGACAGGGTAGTATAGGTGAAAGTGGGGACACACATATCAATAGAACAGAATACAGTGTTCAGAAATACAGCCACACATATTTGGTCAATTACTTTTCAAAATGTGTAAAGGAATTCAGTAATGAAAGGATGGGCTTTTCCATAAATGGTGCTGGAGAAACAGGAATCCATATACGTAGAACAAAGTTCAAGCCAGGACTTTCACATGCACAAAGATGAACTAAAAATAGAACATAAGCCTAAATTTAAAACCTAATACTATAAAACTTCTCAAAGGAGACATAAGAGGAAATATTGGGGACTTTGGGTTATACAAACATTTTCTTAGAACACTAAAAGCATGATCCATAAAAGAAAATATTGTTAAATTAGATTTCACTAAAATTAAAATCTTCTCTTCAAAGACACTCTTAAGTCAATGAAAAGATCAGAAAACTAGAAGAAAATATTTTCAAAACACATCTTGGATAAAGATCTTGAATCCAGAATATGTAAAGAACTCTTGAAACTCAATAATAAGGAAAAAAACAACCCAGTTAAAAATAGGCAAAAGATTTGATAGGTATTTCATCCAAGAAGATATACAGACGGAAAACAACCACATAAAAAGATGCTCAGCATTAGACTTTAGTGAAAAGCATATTACAGCCATGATGAGATGTTGCTGCACATCTGTTAGAATGGTTTTGGTTTTAAAAACAGCCCAAATCAAGTGCTGGCTAGAGTGTGGAGCAAATGTAACTCAGACATCGCTGGCGGGAAGCGTACTGGAAAACAGTCTGGCAGCTTCTCATAAAACTAAACATGTAATTACATATGACTTGGCCGTTCCATGATGGGGTATTTATTCAGAAAATTGAAGACTTAGGTTAATACTAAATCTTTATGTGAAGGTTTAGAGTAGTTTTATTTGTAATTTATAAAATCCATAAAACTGGAAACAACTTTACATCTTTCAAATGAGCTGTGATACATTCTTACAGTGGAATACTCAACAATAAAAAGGAAAGAACTAACACACACACACAAACACACAAAAAAAACAGAACAAACAAAAACAAACAAAAAAAAATGGATGAATCTCAGATCCACTAGGCTGACTGAAAGAAGCCTGGACTCAAAATGCTACATAGTTTATGATTTAATTTATATGACATTTTGGACAAGCCAAAATTTTATGGACAGAATATAGATCAGAAGTTGCCAGGAGCTGGGAGTAGGGGAAAGATTGGATACAAAGCGACATGAGGGAATGTTTTTGGGTGATGGAATTGTTCTATGTTTTGATTATGGTAGCAGTTATGTGACTGTATGTGTTGGTAAAACTCATAGAACTGTGTACTAAAAGGATGAATTTTACTGGATGCAAACTGTACCTCAATGAACCTCACAAGAATTATACCCAGATGGAAACTCTAGATATCAAATGAAGATCAAAGAGATAAAGACTTTAAACAAAGTAACGCACGATAAGCAGAACTCAGGGAGCTGTGAGACAAGAAGCAGCACTTTAAAATAAATGTAATTGCAGTCCCCAAGTGGGGGGAGGGAGCAGAAAAAATATTTGAAGAAATAATGGCCGAAATGTTTCCACATTTAATGAAAACAATAAACCCACAAATCCAGGAAGCTTAACAAACACCCAATCAGAAGAAACAGGAAGGAAACCATACAAAGGTGCATCATAATCAAGTTGTTGGAAATCAGATAAAGAGAAAGTCTTACATGCAGGCAGAGAGAAGGACTCATTGGTTATGCAGGGACAGAGCTGAGAAACACAGCAGACTGCTGATCACAGGCCACGCAGGCCGGGAGACAACAGAACACTGAAAATGCTGGGGGAGAAGTGTCAGTCTAGATGTCTACACCCAGGGAAGATGTATTTTTGAATGTAATAGAAAGACTTTTCTGATCAATAGAAGCTGGGAGAATTCAGATGGAAATACAGACCTACACAAACATACAAAGCAACCCTAAAGTGGTAACTACACCAATAAATATAAAGAAAAATTTCTCTCAGTTTTACATCCTTTTGAAAGAGAATTATTTGTTTAAAGGAAAAATGATGACAGTGGGTTGTGGCATCTGCAATGTGTGAGGGACTGAAATGTTTGGCCACAGAAGCACAAATGTGCGGGACACTGATTACGTGCTTTGACTTGGCGGGCCTGGGCTGGGGGACCTGATCAGCCCCTGGGGAGGGTGGTGGGCACGGGCGACAGCGCCCTCCACTGCCCCCCCAGGCCTGAGAAAGTGAGGCCGGAGGCAGGCCCCATTTCCTCACCCAAAATACCACCGTTAGGGGAGGCTTGCCGGAGGGAACCGCCTTTTCCCCACCCCCCTTATCTCGCCTGGACACTCCCCGTTGCCAGAGCAACTCCCCCACCGCCAGTGCGCATGCACAGTCACCGGAACTACTCCCGCCCCTTGTCTATCAACCTCCGCGCCCTCTCTGAACCAATCCAAGCCTTTGACCTCTACAGCTACCCCGCCCCCTAAGCGCCCAATATAAGCTGGTGTTCTCCCCTAATAAAGCTCTCTTGGTTTCATCCTCCCTCAAAGAACCGTGTCCCGCCTGCTCCTTCTCACCGCCCTCCTTGCACGCCTCCGCCGGGGACTAGGGCCCAGTCCCCCGCCTCGCCCTCGCCTCCGGGAAAGAGCCCCCGCCGCCGGTACCCTCTGAGCAACGCCGAGAGCCGAGGGTTCAGCAACCGGCCGCCCCCCCCCCCCCAGACAAATCAACTGCGACCGCAACTGGCGCCCAACGTGGGGCACCTGCACTTGGAAGTCCTCTCCACGCAGCGGTCCAGTGACGCCACTCGCTCGCCCGGACGCCTCTCCAGCTCCCCTTCTCCTCGCCTGCAAGGTAAGGGCCGCCTCTCCCTCGCCGCTCCCGGAGCCGCTTCTCCCTTGCCGCTCCGCGTCAGGGGCCGCCTCTCCCTCGCCGCTCCGCGTCAGGGGCCGCCTCTCCCTCGCCGCTCCGGAGCCGCTCCTCCCTTCCCCACTACCCATTCTTCCGTCTACCTCTCGTCCTTTTCTTCTATAACCCCCATTCCTCCTAACGCTCTCCCTCTTTCCCTCCATTACTTTGCTGTAGTCCTTTGTGTGTTTCTTTCTTTGTTTGGCGCCGTGTACCTCTTTGCAACTGCCCCCCCAGACTGCTCCAAAATGGCGAACTTCCTCCTTCTTCTACTGAGGGGAGGAAGTGCTCTAGTGATGACGTCAGCCCTAAGCCAGACCGGAAACCGCATGCGCTTTACCCCGCCCTTTCACAGGGCGGAGCTAGTCCGCCATCTTATGCCTTAGGCCCCTCCCTTTCACAGGGCGGAGCTAGTCCGCCATCTTATGCCTTAAGCCCCGCCCTTTCACAGGGCGGAGTTAGTCCGCCATGTTATGCCTTAGACCCCGCCCTCTCACAGGGCGGAGCTAGTCCGCCATCTTGTGCCTTGGACCCCGCCCTTTCACAGGGCGGGGCTGGTCCGCCATCTTGTGTCTTGGCCACGCCTACCGCGCCGCCCTCTTGCGACTCTTGGGGCCTCCCACTTCCGCCTCCCCCTTCGACAAGCTCCCCCTCGGAGCCGCTGCCGGCAGCTGCCGCCGCCCCACCCACCCTGCTGACTAACAACCCCTGGCTGCCTTCTACACCTCAAGGCAACCCTTAGAACAGCGCTGCCCCTACCCCCACTCCCGTGCCAGGCCCTCTACTTTAAGTGCACCCTGCTAAAAGCTGGCTTAGGAAAATTTGCCCCGCAGTGCGGCTCTGGATCAGCCTAGCTTCAACTCTAGTCACCCTGGCTGTTCATGTATTTGAAGCACCGCCGGAAAAAATTGTTTGGCCCCTGGACGCAGGCCAAACCCGCCTGCTTATACGTGATAACCCGGACATGCAAATCCTCTTAAAAGGATTTCAGGGGGAATTCAGCTGCCATTATCCTAGCCATCGACTGTTACAGGGGCTCGCCAAGCTTCCCTTCCGCAGCCCCTTCCATCCTTTCCCCTCCTCTGCACCCATCCCGGGTGCCACTACCGTTTTCACTGACGCCTCCAAAACCCGTTTTGCCTTCCTCTCTTATTCTCAAGACCACCCGGAACCCCGCCTATTCAGTTATGTTAACCTTCATTCAGTCCAAGTGGGGGAAATTCTGGCGGTATCATATGCAATAAAAGCCCACTGCAACCACCCAGTAATCCTTTTCACAGATAGCCTCTACACGTATCAGATCTGCCGAGTCCTCGCGTTTTCCACCTTTTTCCCGGGAGACTCGGCCATTGATAAAGCCCTTTCTAACCTCAGAAGCATCCTGAAGCATCGACAGGATCCTTGGTTCATTAGCCACATTCGTAGTCATTCACGCCTTCCGGGGCCCCTGGCTAATGGCAATAGTATAGTAGACCAAGCGGTCTCAGCTCAGACTACCCAAGCTATGCTAACCCACACGGCAGCCCCTCCGGGGGATGCTGTTAACCAGGCCAAGTTATTGCATTCCAGGTTTCACTTTTCGGCTACGTCGTTACATCATTTATGTGGCCTCCCCCTAGACACCTGTAAACATCGTGTCCGCAATTGCGCAACTTGTGCGCCCTTTGCGCCGCTTGGCCCCCTGCAACCTCAGGGAGTCAACCCACGAGGCCTAAAACCCAATTCTAGATGGCAAATGGATGTAACTCACGTTCCGTCCTTTAGACGCCTCAAATATGTGCATGTAATAATTAACACCTTCTTGGCCATGTGTTATGCAGTCCCCCTCGCCGGGGAAACGGCCAAACACTGTATCAAGGCCCTAAGACAAGGAATTCTCTTCATGGGAGTCCCCTGGGACCTAAAAACGGACAATGGGCCTGCCTATCGCAGTGCCTCCTTTGCGGCCTTTCTTCAGTTATATAACATCACCCATCATTTTGGCATCCCCTATAATCCACAGGGGCAAGCCATTGTGGAAGCAGTCCATCGCCGCTTAAAAATACAAATTGAAAAAGAAAGGGCAATGCTCCCCCAGGCAACTCCAGGGGACCTTATCATAGCAGCCCTTATTCACCTTAATCTACTCACATTCAATAAAGAAGGGCTTTCGCCCCTACATAAACATTGGGGGCCCTCGTATAGGCCCACCCAGGCCCCGATGGTTTACTGGAAGGACCCAGAGAATAATGCCTGGAAGGGTCCCTCCCCACTCCTCGCCCAGGGGCGCGGGTTTGCTTGTGTTTTCCCAGATGATGCAGCACAACCAATCTGGATCCCAGGAAGGGCAATCCGGCCCGCCACCAGCAACCACGCGTCTAACGAGATGAGAACGCCGTCGTCTCCGCAACCTGGTGCACCAGATAACAGTACACCTGGGCCTGGACCCCAGTCCGAGTGAACCCCCTTTTTCCACAGCCCTCCAGCCGCACCTCAGCTCCAACCAACCGCACCTCAGCTACAAACAACGCATCGCCAACCCCACCACCCCAACCTTTTCTGCCCCCCTCTCGTTACTCCTCTCCCCTCCTCGACCTTATCCAAGCGGCCTTCACCTCAGTGAATTCCTCCAACTCCAATCTTACCTCCTCTTGTTGGCTTTGCCTCTCCACTTCCTCCCCCCTGTATGAACCAATTGCCTCCAACCTCTCCTTTTCAGAAAACACAGAGAACAACCCCTTGGAATGCAATTGGAATACCTCTGCCGTCCCCCTAACCTTTCATTCAGTCTCCTTTACAGGAAAGTGCATCCACCCTCGCTCAAGTAACTCTCCCAACCTCACAGCTTGTGCCAACTACTCATCTCCCAGCAGCTCTGCCAAGTTTCTTATTCCCCTCAACTCCTCCCAATGGCTCTGCTCCTCTACAGGACTTACCCCCTGCCTTAATGTACAAACCCTCAAGACAACTAATGAAACTTGCCTCCTAATTGTCCTCATCCCTAGGGTCTTATACCACAGCGAGGAAGACTTCTTCCTCCGCCTGGAAAGAACTGCAGATCCTGCCCCACTGCAAAAGCGAGAGCCCATCACCGCCCTCACAATTGCCTCCCTCCTAGGTCTTGCGGGCGCTGGCACCGGAATCGCTGCATTAGCCAGTCAAAGCTCCGCCCTAACTCACCTCCGGGCGGCTGTTGACGAGGACATTCGTCACCTACAAGACGCTATTTCCCATCTTAAAAATTCTGTCAATTCCCTCTCTGAGGTCGTGCTCCAAAACCGCCGAGGTCTCGACCTTCTCCTCCTCAAAGAAGGAGGCCTCTGCGCCGCCCTAGGAGAAGAGTGTTGTGTTTATGCCAATTCCACAGGTCTCGCCGAAGACAGCCTAAAAAAGGTCCGAGAGGGACTGGAGCAACGTAGAAGAGACCGTGAAGCCACCAGCTATTGGTCCCACATCTTTACCCCCCTCCTCCCTTACCTCCTCCCTCTCCTCGGCCCCCTACTAATGATTATTCTAGCTCTCACCTTAGGGCCCTGCATTATCCGCAGAATTGTCCAGCTTGTAAGGAAACAAACGGATGCTATTTTTTCCTCATTCGTGCAAGTCCAGTACCAGCGACTCGCCACCTCTAACGCTCCCTACTCCGAGATGACAACCAACCCTCCGCGACCTCACCGCCACCGGTCAACCCGCTGACCGCGAGGCCCTTCTCAATTGCCTGAACCTCATACCAACCTCGAGCTCCAGCTTCTCTGAACCTTCAACTTTAAACCTCCCACCTTCGCCCATCCCGCTAGCAGCAAGGCCCTTGTCGAGCGCCCGGGCGCCACACCAACGCTGAGCTCCAGCCTCGCTGAGCCACCGTCAACCCTTTTTCCCCTCCCCAACCTTCCCCTTCCCTCATCCCTTAGCGGGCCTCTCCGGTAAGCTTCTTCCTTTAATTAGAAAAGAAGGGGGAAATGCGGGACACTGATTACGTGCTTTGACTTGGCGGGCCTGGGCTGGGGGACCTGATCAGCCCCTGGGGAGGGTGGTGGGCACGGGCGACAGCGCCCTCCACTGCCCCCCAGGCCTGAGAAAGTGAGGCCGGAGGCAGGCCCCATTTCCTCACCCAAAATACCACCGTTAGGGGAGGCTTGCCGGAGGGAACCGCCTTTTCCCCACCCCCTTATCTCGCCTGGACACTCCCCGTTGCCAGAGCAACTCCCCCACCGCCAGTGCGCATGCACAGTCACCGGAACTACTCCCGCCCCTTGTCTATCAACCTCCACGCCCTCTCTGAACCAATCCAAGCCTTTGACCTCTACAGCTACCCCGCCCCCTAAGCGCCCAATATAAGCTGGTGTTCTCCCCTAATAAAGCTCTCTTGGTTTCATCCTCCCTCAAAGAACCGTGTCCCGCCTGCTCCTTCTCGCCGCCCTCCTTGCACGCCTCCGCCGGGGACTAGGGCCCAGTCCCCCGCCTCGCCCTCGCCTCCGGGAAAGAGCCCCCGCCGCCGGTACCCTCTGAGCAACGCCGAGAGCCGAGGGTTCAGCAACCGGCCGCCCCCCCCCCCAGACAAATCAACTGCGACCGCACAAATGTAGGTGCCCTTTGTGAGCGTCACACACTACACATGCAGTGGAAGTTAGACCACATAAGATGCAGATGTGTCCCATAAACACCAGGCCAGACACCCAGAAAATAAAACACACAGTTATATGTTTTGTCAATAATGGAGAAAAATATGAAATATGAAAATATTCAATTTAAAATAAAGCAAAACAGAAAAAAAGAACAAAGTATTGGTGCAAAAACAGAAAACAAAGGACAAGCTTGCAGATTTGAGTTCAGCCATACCAATTATTACATTGAACTAATGGTCTCCCCAATTAAAAGGCAAAGATTGTCAGATTGTATAAAAAGCAAGACCCAACTATATGCTGTCTGGAAGAAATCTACTAAATATAAGTCATGGATAGGTTAAAGGATAAAAAAAAAAGATATGCCATGCAAACAGCAACCACAGGAAAGCTGGGGCAGCTGTATTAATATCAGCCAAAGTAGACTTTAGACCACCAAATACTACCAGATATTAGGAGACCATTCAAAATGATAATATTCATAATTAATCAAGAACACGTAACAATCCTAAATGTGCATCTAATAGAGCTCAAAATGCAAAAACTGATGGAACTACAAGGAGAAATATACAAATCCTGAATTATAAAAGGTGATACCATTACTCCTCTCAATAACTGATAGAACAAGTAGGAAAAACACTAGTAAGGATACAGGAGATCTGAGCTATGCCATCAGCCAATGTAGCCTAACTGATATTTATAGAACGCTTTCCCCAGCATCAGCAGAATACACATTCTTTGGAAAATGCACCAAAATTGGCCACATTCTAGACCATAAAAGAAGTCTCAATAGATTTAAAAGGATTGAAGTCAAGGAATATCTTCTCGGACTGCAGTGGTATTAAACTGGGATTTAATAACAGAAAGATATCTGGAAAATCACACAAATAATGGGAAATCATACCACATAATTCTACATAACCCATGGGTGAAAGAAGAACTCATATGCTAAAACAGAAAATACTTTGAACTGAAAACACAACATCAAAATTTGTGGAAAGTAGTTAGGGCAGTACTTACAGGGAAACTGATAGCGTCATATGCTTGTCAGAAGAGAAGAAAGGACTCAAAATATTATCTAAAGTTTTTCCCGAAGAAACTTAAAGAAAAGAGAGCAAATGAAACCCACCATAAGTAAAAGGAAGGAAATAATGAAAAGCAGAAACAGGGGAGAGAAAATAGAACAATAGGGAAAATGAAAGAACCAAAGCCTAGTTCTCTGAAAGGGACAATAAAATCTCTAGCTAGAATGGTCAAGAAAAAAAAGACAGGAGATGTGCATTGCCAGTGTCGGGAATGAAAAAGGGCGTCTCACTAAAAACCCTGCAGACAGCAAAAAGTCAATAATGGAATACTGTGGAAAACTTCATGGCAATCAATTCAGCGACACCTACAAAGCAGACACACGCCTTGAGAGACGCAAATTACCCACGTTCCCTCAAGGAGAATGGGATAACCTGAATACCACTATGTTTGTTACAGGAATTAAAGTACTGGTTAAATCCTTCTGACAAAGAAAACTTCAGTCTCAGATAACTTCATGGTGAATTCTGCCAAACATTTAAGAAAGAAATCACACCAAATTTTGTTATTGTTATATACCAAAAATGGTAACGGGTATCTTAGAAAAACAGTTAACATCTTAATGGTAAAAGATTGAATGTGTTTCCCCTACTATTAAGAACAAGACAAAAATGTCCACTTATATTTAAGATTACATGGGAGTTCTGAGCCAATGAATATATTAAGGTAGAAAAATAAATAAATGGCAAACAGATTGAAAATAATAGGTAAAACTTCTTATATTTACAGATGACATCATTGTATACGTAAAAGAGTCTAGCAATCTACTATAGCTTACAAGTTAGTTTAACAAAGTCACAAAATGCAAGGTCAACATAGAAAGGTCAATTGAATTTCTAATCCACTGGAAAATGTAATAAAATTATTATTTATAATAGCTTCAAAATATGAAATAATTAAGGAAAAATTTAACAGTGTGCAAGACCTGTACACTGAAAACAAAACATTAATGAGAGAAATTAAAGAAGACTCAAATAAATGGAGAGAGATCCTATGCTCATGAATTGAAAAACACAAGATTGTTAAAATGTTAATTATCCCCAAATTCATTCATATATTTAACCCAATTTTAAAATTGCAGGAGGACTTTTGGAAAAATTGACAAGCTGATTCTAAAATTTATGTGGACATTCAAAGGACCTAGAATAGCCAAATTTTGAAAAAGCAGAGCAAAGTTGGAGGACTTACACTACTCGATTTCGAGATTTACTATGATGCTATAGTAAGGGAGACAATGCCATAGTGACACGCAATAGACGTGCAGATCAGCGGAACAGAACTGGCGGTCCAGGGCTTGAGCCACACATACGTGCTCAATTTATTGTGACAAAGATGCCAAGGTAATTCATTGTCAACCAATGATTCTGGAACAATTATCACTTTGGAAAAATAATAAACCCAGACTCTTTCCTTACATCATATACAAAATTAAGTAGGAATAGATCAAAAAAATAAATGTCCAAGTGACAACTATAAATCTAGTAGAATTAAACTGTGTGACCTTGAGTTTGGCAAATATTACTTAGGACACAAAAAGTAATACCATAAAAGAAAAATTATGTCAGACCTCATCAAAATAAAGAAAAAAACTTTTGCCCTTTGAAAGACACTTCAAAAATTGAAAAGACTAGCCAGAGACTTGAAGAAAATGTTTGTAAAACATATGTGAGATAGAACTCATATCTGATAAAACCTGATTTTTAAAATGGGCATTTCATCAAAGACGATAGATTAATGCAAAAAGTATGTAACTAAATCAGCACAAAGAAAGATGCCTGACATCACTAATCATTAGGGAAGTGCAAATCAAAACCACAAGGAGATACTTCTACATGTCCATACTTCTACGACTAAAACAAAGTATGACAAAACCAAGTGGCGGCAACTGAGCATCTCATACGTTGCTGATAGAAATTCAAAATTGGACACTCACTGTGGAAAACGGTTTCTTGTAAAGTTATGTATACACCAGCTATCTGATCCAGAAAGCCCCGTCCCAGGAACTTACCCAAGAGGATTAAAAACATACATCCACCAAAACAGTTGTCCTGCATGTTTGTGACTCAGAACCATGGGCATCTATTGAAGCTCATCCAACCAAACACTCAAATTGGTGAATATTACTGTAGGTAAATTACGTCTCAATGAAACTGATAGGAAAATGCTGTGCAGTGATCCCAAAGCTGCATATCCGAATCCCTGTCTTGGCATTGGTGTCCGTATTTAAGAACTCTTTTGGAAGGAAGTGCCCCCGGGAGAGAGCCAGTGGCCTGGATGACCAGGAGCATGCTCTTAGAAACAGCCTTGTTCCGAGGCCATGTCAAGTGGGTCGCTGGGCAGAGCGGTGGGCAGCAGTGGGCTGGGAACGCTGTCCTGGAGCCAAGACCACGGTTCTCCTGCTGGCACAGTGTGCTCTGTGCCACACACCCTGACTTGGGTCCGTCTTGATGGGCACCCTCCTCACACCACCCTCATGTGGACACTGGGGCAAATGTCTTCACCACCTCGGGGGTTCCCCAAAGCCACAGGAGGCCAGAAGGCTGGGGCTGACACCCTTGGGATGGCCCGCAGCCAGCGGCGATGGATGGTGGGTGAGTACTCACTCTCTTCTTTTGCGGAAAACTCTGGGGCTATCGAAAGCCCTAGAGGAGCCCTGCTGAACCGAGGCAGCAGCCCACTCAGGAACCCTCCCCATGTTGGATTTCCCACTCCCCTCTCTCTCCCTTCTCCCTGCTTTCAAGAATCACATCCCAAATCACCTGCACCCTGTCTCAGGCTCCACTTTCAGGGAACCCCTACCAGTTGTTAACGTAAAATGACCAAGATTCCAACAGAATTGTATATGGAACATGACAAGCTGATTTAAACTTACTGGAAGACAAAGTGAACGAGATAGCCAAGATTTAAATCTCTTTTAAAAAGAAAATTGGAGGAGGGCTCCTGCCCTACCAGATATGTAAACATATTATAAAGGTATAGTACTCAAAACTGTGTGGCATTTAGGTAGGAAGACTCAAACAGAGCAGTGGAACAGAATCAAGTCAGAAAGAGATCTCCGTGCATATAGCTTGGAATGGGATCAATGTAGCATTTCAAATTATGGAGGAAGCACAAAGTCTGCAGTGCATGATGTTGGGCCCATTGGCTCTGCATCTGGGAAAAAAGCCAGAATTCCTACCACACATCAAATGTTAGACTCAACCTCATATGTGTGCGAAAGATACAAGCAAATACATGGTGTGAATTATTAGAGGAATATATTGGAAATTATTTCTATAACCTTGGGGTGGGAAGACCTACTCTTAAGCAAGATACGGACTCCAGAAGTCCTAAGACAAAAACAAAACAGACTTCCTCCAACACATAAAACTCTGCCGTCCTGGGTCATGAAAGACACCATCCACCAAGCAGCCAGCCTGCTCCAGGTGGCTCTGGGTGTGCCGTTGAGAGCTGCTGCACTGTCCCACCCTCTTTGCAGGGTCTCCCTTCTCATTCACCAAAAAGTCCAGTCTGTCCAAATCAGGACTTCCTTCTCAGAGTGCAGTGTCTGGCTCCCCTGGCCCAAGCCTGCCAAGGTGGTGCCTCTCTTGGGGCACACGGGCTTGGGTCTCTGGAGATCCCCCAACCACACCGGCCATTGCGTCTTGTCCAGTCTCCCCAGGTGAAGCAGGCACAGGCCTGAGCTGCTCAAATTCAGGAGCCTCCAGGGTTCCCCGGCCCTTAGTGATGTGCCCAGGAGGGGCGGGGATGGAAATGCCACAGCGTCCCATCTGTCCTCTGCCTCCAGTCCCCGGGAGAGTTGCAGAGCCCTCTCTCCACAGCCCTGCAGGGACCCAGTCCCGAATGTGGGGTCTAGACTGTCTCCTTCCAGTGCACGGACACCCCTCTACAGGCCCCACCAGGACAAGGGGAGATGTCTCCAGGACAAGAGGCAATGCTGCAATTCACCATCAGCTTAGCACATTCTAGAAAACAGGGCACAGCCTGGGGGGGATACACACCCCGCTGTAGCATAAGGACAAATATCTCAAGTACCTATGATGCATCACAGATCCTGAAGAAAGGTCAAAGATCAGAATGGACAGAGTCTGAAGCAAACGTATCAAAATATGCTCAACCTCACCAGTGATCAGGGAAATGAAAATAAAATAAAATTGAAGTACTTCTGTGCCTATCATGTTGGCAAAAATTAAAAAGCAGATGATACTCAGGGTTGGAAAAGCTGTTGGGAAATGGCAGTGCCTTCCCAGAAGCCAAATATAAAACACGTCTCCCTGAGCCAGCGAGTCTGCTTCTGGGCATCTGTGCCGGTTTGAATGTATTGTGCCCCCCAAACCCCATTATCTTTGATGTAGTCTTGTGGGGCAGATGTTTTGGTGCTGATTAGATTTGCTTGGAATGTGTCCCACCCAGCTGTGGGTGATGACTCTGATGAGATGTTCCCATGGAGGCGTGGCCCCGCCCATTCAGGGTGGGCCGCAATCAGTGGAGCCATATAAATGAGCTGACTCAGAGAGAAGGAACCCAGTGCAGCTGTGAGTGATGTTTTGAAGAGGAGCAAGCTTGCTAGAGCGGAACATCCTGGGAGAAAGCCATTTTGAAACCAGAACTTTGGAGCAGATGCCAGCCACGTGCCTTTCCAGCTAACAGAGGTTTTCTGGATCCACTGGCCATCCTCCAGTGAAGGTACCCGATTACTGATGTGTTACCTTGGACACTTTATGGCCTTAAGACTGTAACTGTGTAGCCATATAAACCCCCTTTTTATAAAAGCCAATCCATCTCTGGTGTTTTGCATTCTGCAGCATTAGCAAACTAGAATATCATCTAACTGCATGAAATACTTGCACACAAAAAACAATGTGTGAAGCTGTTCTTAGGAGTAATGTTTGTATTTTCATAAAACTGCAAACAACCTATATGTCCAATGGGTGGATAATTAAATCAACTGTCACGCAAACATCTTGCAGTGACAAGTGACCCTGCTCACACGAGCTCACGGACACCAGCCGAGACGCATTTCTAAACATTAAGTGTAGAAAAGCAAGTTGTACAGAGTATGCAAAGTATGTTTCCATTTATGGAAAAATAAAACCCTTACAAATCTAACCATATGTTTTTCCAAGTACAAATATTTAGATATGTTTGTAAGAAAAGTTCTGGAGTGACACGCCAGACAATGACTTTTACTTCTCAAGGGGGAAAAAGATGGGGTGGGAAGGAAATGAATAATCACCTTTTGATTTTGTTAATTCTTTCTATTGATTTGTATTCTTAAGATCATATATTTCTGCTCTACTCTTTGTTATTTCTTTCCTTCTGCTTGCTTTGGGATTAGTTTGCTATTCTTTTTCTAGTTCCTCTGGGGGTACCTAAGTTAGTTCTTTGATTTTAGCTCTTTATTCTTTTTAAATGGAGGCATTTAGGGCTATAATTTTCCCTCTCAGCACTGCCTTCACTGCATCCCATAAGTTTTGCACATTGTGTTCTTGTTTTCATTTGTCCCAAGTTATTTACTTATTTCTCTTGCAATTTTTTCTTTGACCTGCTGATTAAGAGTGTATTGTTTAACTTCTATATATTTGTGAATTTTCCAGTTCTCCACCTGTTATTGATTTCCAACTTAATTCCATTATGGCCAGAGAGTGCACTTGGAATAATTTCAGTATTTTTAAATTTACTGAGGCCTGTTTCATACCCAACATGTGGTCTATACTGGGGAATGATCCATGAGCACTTGAGAAGAATGTGTGTCCTGATGTTTTGGGTGCAACGTTTTATATATTTCTGTGAGGTCTAGTTCATTTATCAAATTGTTCAAATTCTCTGTTTCTTTATTGATCCTCTGTCTAGATGTTCTTCCTATTGATGAGAGAGGTGTATTGAAGTCTCCAGCTATCATTGTAGAGGTGTCTACTTCTCCCTTCAGTGTTGTCAGTATGTGCCTCATAGATTTTGGTGCACCCTGGCTTGGTGCATACATATTTATGATTGTTATGTGTTCTTGGTGGATTGCCCCTCTTATTAATATATAGTGTCCTCCTTTTTGTCTTATAACAGTTTTGCATTTAAAGTCTGTTTTGTCCGATATTAGTTGAGCTACCCCAGGTCTATTGTTGGTTATGCTTTGCATGGAATATATTTTTTCCAGCCTTTCACTTTCAATGTGTTTGTGTCTTTGGATATAAGGTGAGACAGCATTCAGTTGGATATTATTTTTTTATCCATTTTGATAATCTGTGTCTTTTGATTGGGGAGTTTAATCCATTAACATTCAGTGTTACTACTGTAAAGGCAGTGCTTACTTCAACTGTTTCATCCTTTGGTTTTCATATGTCATATCTTTTTCTTGTCCCACTTTTTACCCTTTTAGTTACCCTTACTTATGATCTTCATTTCTACACACTACTACAAGCCTCCCTCTCATATCTTTTCCTTTCAGCCTGCAGAACTCCCTTTAGTATTTCTTGTAGGGCAGATCTCCTGTTGACAAACTCAGTTTCTGTTTATCTATGAATACTTTAAACTCTCCCTCATTTTTGAAGGACAGTTTTGCCAGATAAAGAATTCTTGACTGGCAGTTTTTCTCTTTCACTATGTTAAATATATCGTACACTGCCTTCTTGCCTCCATGGTTTCTGCTGAGAAATCAGCACTTAGTCTTATTGAGCTTCCCTTGTACGTGATGAATTGCTTTTCTCTTGTTGCTTTCAGGATTCTCTGTCTTTAGCAGTTGACATTCTTATTAGTATGTGTCTCATAGTAAGTCTATTTGGATCTATTCTGTTTGGTGTATGTTGCACTTCTTGGACGTGTGTGTGTGTGTGTGTGTGTGTCTTTAATATGATTTGGGAAATTTCTGGTCATTATTTCCTAAAATATTCTTTCTGCCCCCTTTCCCTTCTCTTCTCCTTCTGGGACACCCAAGTCCCAGAACATGAAGTACAACAAACATATGTATGTTTGTTGTACTTCATGCTGTCATTCAAATCCCTGATACCCTGCTCAAATTTTATCCTATTTTCTCTATCAGTTCTTCTGTCTGTAAGGTTTCAATTGTGATGTCTTCCAATTCACTGATTCTTTCTTTGGCCTGTTCAATTCTGCTGTTATGTATCTCTAGCATGTTTTTAATTTCTGCAATTGTGCCTTTCCTTCCCGTAATTTCTGTTATGTTTCTTTTTATACTTCCAAATTGCTCTTTATGCTCACCCACCGTCTTCTTAATATTCTTTTATCTCTTTAGCCATATTTTCCTTTGTATCCCCAAATTGATTTAGGAGATTTGTTTGAATGTCTTTGATTAGATGTTCAAATTCTGCGTCTCCTCTGGAGTTTTCATTTTTTCCTTTGACTGGGCCATATCTTCCAGTCTTAATGTGGCTTGTAATTTTTTGCTGATGTCTAGACATCTGACTATCTTGATGAGTTTACTCTGAAGGTCAGTTTGTCTTGCCTAGAGTTTTATTGTTGATTGCCTTTGTGTTAAGTCCCTTCTTTTACACTTGGTTCCACTTGTTCTAGACCTTTGGAAGAGCACATGTTTAACTGATCAGATTTTTTTCATCTCTTCATCTGATTTTTGCCCTGGATATGTGGAACAATTTTTAAGATTGCACTATTTGTGCAATTGTTTCACCCTCAGGAGAAAGCTCCCTTCCCCTCTTCCTTCTCCAGGAATCTTGATTAGTTCTGTTTGTTTTTGTTTTGCCTCTATAGTTTTCGTCTGTTTTGTTTTGTTTTTGTTTTTGTTTTTGTTTTTTAGCCCTCCTTTCATTGTTTCTAGCTGTTTTTGCCTGGTGGGCAAATTCTGAGAGGAAGGTCAACCCAAAGAAGACTTTCCCAAGTCAGTATTTCCCAACCAAATAGGGCCAGGGTCCCACAAAGGGTGTGCAGAGCAGCTCCAAAAGCCCTGGGGAGAGGGTCTGGAAAGGCATCAGAATCCTATTTGATGATCCCCCAAAAGTGTGCTTTCCTGGCCTGCCCAATACACTGTTCCTTACAGTCCCAGGGAGACCCTGAATCTTTAAACCTCCTCTGAATTTGCCCCTGTCTGGGGTGGGCTGAAACAGCGGCTCAGAGCTGGTGATCCGAATTTGCCAATCAAAAGCTGTAATCAGTGCTCAGCCATTACCCCTCCCCCTGTGCTTGGGGAGGAGGGCTTCCTCGCCCCCCTCCACGTGCAGCAGCCAGCGAGGGCATTTCTCTGTTGCGGTTTCTCAGCCTCTCTCTCCGTCTGCTCCCTGGATGCTACACGGTGCTCCACTGGTCTCTGGAGCCCCAGAACAGTTGTTTCCGAGAGTTCCTGCCCATCCACGAGCTGCTTGGGAGGAGGGGAGAGTCCTGGGGCTCCCTGCTCCACTCTCTTCCCCAGAAGTCCCCTCTTACTCATTTTTAAATGTATAAATACACAAAAAGATTTAAAGGTAGCACCCACAATCTCACCCAAACCCCGATCCCCAGGTGTGTGCTTTCATCTAATCCTGACTGTGTGCAGGAACACGGATGGACTTTTAAATTAAATCCCACCAGGCACACGGTTTTGAAGCCGTTCCTCTGCTTTTCCATATATGATTCTCATGTACGAGCCAACATTTTCATTCCTTTAGTGACTTAGGTTATTTTGTGCTGTTTCGTTGTTACTACCAAATTTAAATCCTGAAAGGATGTGCTTTTCCTAAATCAAAAACTTAAAGCCTTAAGAGATCATTGAAGCAGCTTCCTCATAGTGATAGAATAATTTATTCTGTCAAAAGAATATGAAAGAGATATCAGTATTTAGTTTAAAAGCCCGTTGCCTAATCTGGCAGCTTCCTGAGATCCTCGTTACCCCTCAGTGCCTGGGTGACAGGAGGCTGTTTAACGCTTTATAACTGCACTCTCCGTGCTGCTCAGGGGAAGGAGACCCCTCCCTGTACACCCAAACAGAAAGGAAGGAAGACAGCTTATTTCGTTAATTGTATTTCAGGTGAACTTCTTTGCTAAACATCAAAGTGATTTTTTAAAAGTGGCGTAGAATAACTTGAAAACAATTTTAGTTTGAATTATTGCCCAGTAGGCAATGCATTCACATAGTTCAAAATGCAGAAGCTGCCCCAGGAATTGAGGCCCAAATTCCTTCTCCTCCCCCCAGCCCTGAATCCCCCTCCCTACAGCAGGCGGGATTATCAGTTCCAGCTGTGTCCTGGGGACCCCCAGGCAAGTACCCGTTCCTCCCACTCGACCTCTGCTTTTCCAGGTTGACACCTGGGCCCGGGTCCCACCCCTGACAGTGTGTCTGCTGAGTCCGTCCTGTCTGCATCTGCCCACACCCAGGTCTGCCCTCGGATTTCTTTAACAAGTTGGTGTAGAATATCGTAAGTGTTAATGCTACTTATTTAGGGCATTTTTCTGCATTTGTTCTAATTTTCTGTTTTCACTTTCCTTTTTTGATTTATAAAGCATATTTTCCTATTTTGCAATTAGTGGTTGTGATTCCCAGTAGAGGTCAATGTTTTTGTTTTGTTTTTCTCCCCCTCAAAGTTCGAACTTGCCATTTTCTGTTTAGATGATATGGAAAAAAAATAAGAAATTTACAGAACAAAGAAAGCTGTTTTGCATTGCATGAGAAACCGACTTTGGCTCTGTCAATATTCAGCAACAGAGCTGTCAGTAAGCTAACCCTGGTGAGCCTCAGGAATCCAGCTCCCCGAGTGTGGAATTCAGACAGATTTCCTTCCCTGGTGGGACACAATTAAAAATTCACTGTCTTTTTTTCCTTGCATAGTGGTGCCACTGAAGATAAGATGAGCCACTCCCCAGAAACCGTAGCAGTTCATCTGCTGTCTTTTAGGAAGTCTGAGTACTGCTTTCTCCTAAGATTCTGTTTACATGTATAATCGTTCTTTCAGTGGTTAATAAAATTTAATCACCTATTTGAAAACTGTCATGATTTTTAGCTTATAACTTTCATCAGTTGATCAGCTAGCATGTTGTTTGAGACAGGAGAAAGGTGTCTTCTGTTCCAGGTGAACTGACTTGCCTTCCAACCTTCTTGATCTTCATTAATTTACTTATTCAACTAAATATTAATTAAGCTGTTATTCTGCATCAGATACTGTGCTAGGCTCATGGTGTGCATGTGGACTTATGCTTTAAAATAGTCCTGCCTGGTCGCCCAAAGTTATAAATTGTGTTCACTGCAAGAGACAGGGGCTGGAAATAGCAGTGGCTTAAATGAAGGCCAGCAGAAGGCCTCTGGCCTGTTATGGCCACTTTCCATGTCTGGGTGTCCTGGTCTCCTTCTATTCCTCTGTCTCACCAGCCGTCCGTGGTGCTTGGCTTCCATCCTCACGGCAACCTCAGACTACAAGATGGCGGCTGGGGCTCTAGCCATTACATCCACATTCTAGACAGAAAGCAGGGCAAGGCAGGAGGACAAAATAAAACAAAAGGAGTGCTAGTTGCCCTTCCTCCCTCTCTTCCTTCTAGGCAGCTCTCTGGATACCCCCCAACAATTTTGCTTACCCATCAGAGGTTGCCCCCAGCTGCCGGGGAGGATGGGAAGGCCCATCTCTGGTTGTGTGTGTGGCTGGGTACAGCTCTGCTGCTCAGGTAAGAGGAGAGGAAGGAAACCGATGCCTGCCTGCATCCAGAGCCGTCTGTGCATCCAGACTTGGAGGCCTCGTCCCTCTTCATGGGGCTTCCCATAGAACCTGCTCACGAGGAGTCACGTGTGGTAAAGTCCCGGTGACTATGTGTAGCTCGATACTCTGATACTTGCTGTTGGAGGGGTTTCACATGAATTTTCAGTGTCAGGGTTTCCAGAATTTGATTTGGATTCCAACCTCAATACTCTGAAATGTCCATGTTGCTGTTGGCTTTGGGGTTTAGCATCATCGTTGAATGAGTTCAGGTTATCACTG
This sequence comes from Choloepus didactylus, assembly GCF_015220235.1. NCBI lineage: Eukaryota > Metazoa > Chordata > Mammalia > Pilosa > Megalonychidae > Choloepus > Choloepus didactylus. The sequence goes on along the minus strand of NC_051317.1, from coordinate 25,535,549 downwards.
TGGCACCCTGAAGCGGGCTTTTCCCCCCCATTTGTCTGTTTCTCATCCGCACTAACAAGGCAGCCTGGAGGTCACTGGCGGAAGCTGGTGGAGTCCTCGCAGGCAGAGGCGACGGTGGACATGGGGGAGAGGACTGTGGCTGAACCACTTCATTCCCCCGAGCCTCAGTGGCCGGGAGCACCAGCCGGCACACCCACCGTCTCGGGCCCCAGCCCCCAGGCCCTGCGGGCTGGGTGGGCTCCCCCTCTTTCCTTCTCTGTCTGCCTGCTCCTCCAGAGCCAGTGGGGGAGGGCTCCCCCACAAAGTGGGGTGATAGGGCCCTGCCTCAGCATTTTGGGGAATCAAACACACGTCTACATCTGCAGCCTCATGGCAGGGCCTCCCCTGGAAGAGCCGGAACCAGCATTCCTGCTGGGCACCAAAGGGGACACGCTTTGAAGGGCGAGGGGGCATTTTCCAGGAAGGAAAGTAGCAGGCAGGGAGGACAACCTCAGGCACCCCAAAGGGGAGAAGGCTGCTTGGGGGAGCAGAGGAGCTGCTGGGGAAGGTGCCGGAAGGGGGAGAGCCTGGACAGGGGCCCAGCGAGCTGTGGGCGATGGGCGGTGAGTGCTGGGGGGCCCTGCAGTCTTCAGCCGGAAGACGGCGGGCACCCGATCCCCAGCTCTCCAGAGTGCCAGTTAACTGTCGGGGTGAACCACGTTCCCCAAGTGGCTGCTCCAGTCCTCCCCCGGCTCCTGTGATTGTGACCTTATTTGGAAACGGGGTCTTTGCAGGTGGGATTGTCGTGGCCAAGCTGGGTTAGGGTGCACCCCACCCTGTGTGGCTGGGGGAGGCAGCGGCATGGCCTGAGGACAGTGCCAGCAGCTGGGGGAGCCTGGAGCGGATCCTCCCCTAGGCTTCTGGGGGGCAGCTGGCCTCGGGGCTGGGAGAGAATAGACGGCTGTTGTTTGACAGCGCCCAGTTTGGGTAATTTGCCGGGCAGCCCCAGGAAGCTGAGGTGGTCAGCAATCGCCACAGGGGAAGGACAGGACCTCCGTGAGACCACTCACCAGGACGCAGGAAGGGTGGTGGCCCCATCCTGTCTGCTCCACGGGTGTGCGAGGGTGGGGGCCGCACAGAAGCTCACCCGACCCTGTCGGAGGTGGTTTTTATTACCGAGGACCTCCAAGGACCGTGGGTGCTCACCAGGCACAGAGACTTGGTGAAGGCAGGGTGTGGCCGGGTGTGGCTGAGCCGGGGCCTGGGGCTGTGGGGTGGATGGTGGGGTGGACAGCAGGGTGGACAGCAGGTGGATGGAGGGGTGGATGGTGGGTTGATGGACAGGGGGGCAGACGGCAGAGTGGACAGTGATGCAGACAGTGGTGTGGACAGTGGTATGGACAATGGGGTGGATGGCAGTGTGGATGGAGGGGTGGATGGCAGGGTAGTCAGTGGGGCAGATGGCACAGGGGACATGATGCAGACAGTGGTGTGGACAGTGGGTGGACAGTGGGTGGACGGCAGGGTGGATGGAGGGGTGGATGGCAGGGTAGCCAGTGGGGCAGATGGCACAGGGGACATGATGCAGACAGTGGTGTGGACAGTGGGTGGACGGTGGGTGGACGGCGGGTGGACGGCTCATTGAGTGTGTCTCTTCCTCCGAAGCTCTCATGGGTCCTCGGCCCCCTCCGTGTCCAGGTCACAGGCCTGGAACTCCCCCGGTCTCCCTGTTCTCCCTGAAACCCCCTGGAAATCCTTCAGGGACTCAGGAGCTGGTGCTGCTCCCCTGGCTGACGGGCTGGGTGGGACCTGCTCCTCCTGCACCGCCCGTGCTGGCCCTGGGGGGGGCACTCCTCCAGGACGAGGGACAGGGCTGCGGGGAGCTGAGGGAGGCAAGGGCAGGCGCAGGGCAGCCCTGGGTGAGGGTGCAGCCGCTCCGTGCAGCCCACTGTGTGCTCCTCCCGGCCCGCTTGCCTCTGAAGCAGCTTGAAGATCCCGGGCACAAGGCATGGGGCAGGGGAGGTGAGCTGCCCAGGACCCCCTGGCCTTGGCATCTGTGCCCCAAGCACCCCCTGGCCCCAGCCCGGCCCCTTGCAGCAGCCGTGAGCCTGGGAGTCCTGCAGGCTCACCAGCAGCATCCCTGCGGCCACGTAAGGGGACGGGGCCATGGCGAGACTCCGGGCTGGCAGGTGACATCCTTCCACTCAGCTTGTCACCACTGCCAGGCCGAGGTGGGGAGACCCTGCGACCCCCAGCCCCTTGTCCAGCCTCCGTGAATCGTGCTCCTTACAAGAAGAAAGCCATGAAAACCGGCCCCCGGGGGCCACCTGCTGCCTTCTCTCGGCCGAGGCTGGGCAGGAGACTCCAGGAAATGGCCCAGCCAACCCGAACCCTGGGCTCCCCGAGATGAGTGAGGAGGGGGTGGGAGAGAGCCTGGAGGCTGGCCGGGGGGGTCCTGCTGGGGGACACTGGGGGCCACTTTGCTGCGGGAACCTGGGAAGGACCAGGCCCCACACGTCCGCACTGCCCTCGCCACCAGTGATGTCAGCAAGGAAAAATGCTGAGTGGGAGCCACCAACCCCACGACCATAGAAAATTCCTGTTGTGTGTCTGTGAAACCTCAATTTTAGGGGTGTGACCCTCCCGGCAGAGCCGTCGGGGGGCGTTAGTGCAGGCAGAGCCCGAGCGCCAGCGGGGGACCCGGGTGTGGAGCTGGGGACGCTGCCACGTGCACTTTGGCAGGCCTCTGCTGGAAAGGGCGCTTTGCGCTTTGGAGGAGTTGATCCTATGCCACTTCTTCTGACTCAGATAATATTTAAAAACACAGTTGTTTCAAATTTCTGGCCTCGTCTTGGCTCCCTTCGTCCCCACCAGAATCGCTCTGCCCAGTGCTCAGGACCCAAGTAGTGGTCCCCGGGGGCACCTGCAGGCCTGGCCCGGGCACTCAGGGTGGGAGGGGCTCCCAGTGAAGCTCAGGGAATCGTTTTCATTTCCTGGGGAAAAGTCTAGCAGGCCCGGCCTGAGGGGCATGCGTTTGGAGGATGGTTTTCTGGAAATGGGCGGAGGGCTCCCATGTCACCCTGTTATCACGAGGGGCTGTGGTTTGGTGGCACCTCCCTGCTGTGTCACCTGCATCACTGCCATTTAAGGGGAGGCGAATGGGGAGAAAGCAAGTGGAAAGGCTGCCTTCTGGAGAGTTTTCTTGACCCCAGCACCACCCTCGGTGACGTGGGCCACAGGGGGTGCCCCCAGCCCCGGGAGGCCCTGTGACCGCTTCCCTGAGAGCCTGGCCTGGGCTGGGCAAGGGTGGTTTCCACCTGCTGCACCTGCCGGCTGCAAACAGGAACCATGGTAGTATCTCAAGCATGCAGTCGGGGGCCCAGGTTCAGAGGGAGGACAGCACAGCAGGGGCAGACAGAATTAAAGACGGGTCGGGGAGCCCAGTGCCAGCTTTGCAAGGACCCCACTTTCAGACCTTTTTGATGACCCAGCTGTTTTCTTGCCCCTGGAGTCTGTGGGATAAAATCTATTTTTTAAGTTAGCTCTTTGTTTTTTTTAAACCTATGTCTGAAATAATTCCATCTACTTAGGAATGTGGCTTGAGAAGTGCTGCAGGTAACGCATCTGCAGAGAGAAGGTGGGAGAAGCAGAGCCGGGTAGGAATGTGAGGGGACAGGCCCTGCACACGCTTCCACCCTGTCTCCAGAGGTGAGGGATGTGTGCCAGTTTGAACGTATTATGTCCCCCAAACACCATTATCTTTGATGTAATCTTGTGTGGGCAGACCTATCAGTGTTGATTAGATTGTAATTCTTTGAATGTTTCCATGGAGATGTGCCCCATCCAGCTGTGGGTGATGACTCTGATTGGATAATTTCCATGGAGGTGTTACCCCACCCATTCAGGGTGGGTCTCAATTAAATCACTGGAGCCATATAAATGAGCCAACAAACAGAAGGAACTTATTGCAGCTGAGAGTGGCATTTTGAAGATGAGCTACAGCTAAGGCGGACACTTTGAAGAATGCACAGAGCTGAGAGAGGTGCTGCAGCTTACAGAGACATTTTGGAGACAGCCATTGAAAGCAGACTTTTGCTCCAGAGAAGCTAGGAGAGGACAAACGCCCCAAGAGCTACTGAGAGTGACATTTTGGAGAAAAGCTGAAGCCTAGAGAGGAACATCCTGGAGAAAGCCATTAAGAAACCAGAACTTTGGAGCAGACGCCAGCCATGTGCCTTCCCAGCAAAAGAGGTTTTCCAGACACCATTGGCCATCCTCCAGTGAAGGTACCCGATTGCTGATGTGTTATCTTGGACACTTTATGGCCTTAAGACTGTAACTGTGTAACCAAACAAGCCCCTTTTATAAAAAGCTAATCCATCTCTGGTGTTTTGCAATCCGGCAGCATTAGCAAACTAGAACAGATTTTGGTACCAGAGAAATGGGGTACTGGTGCTGCTGAGTTTGCAAATACCAAACATGTTGGAACAGCTTTTTAGATGGATAAGGGGAAGATTCTGGAAGAATTGTGAGGAGCTTGATAGAAAAGGCCTAAACTACTTTGAAAAGACTGTTGGTAGAAATATGGACTCTAAAGATATTTCTGACGAGACCTTGAACAGAAATGATGAATGTGTCATTGCGAACTGGAAGAAGGGTGATCCTTGTTTTAAAGTGGCAGAGAGTTTGGCAAAATTGAGTCCTGGTGTCAGATGGAAGGAAGAATTTGAAAGTGACAACCTGGAATACTTAGCTGAGGAGATCTCCAGACTATGTGTGGAAGATGTACCCTGGCTCTCCTTGCAGTTTATAGTAAAATGCAAGTGGAGAGAGATAAACTTAGAACTGAACTCTTGGGTTCAAAGAAACCAGAAGCTGATGGCTTGGAAAATTATGGGCTTAACAGGGGGTGGAACCCCAGAAGCTATAGCCCAACGTGAGGATGGAACCAAACATGGAACCCAGCCACCATTTCAGTACAAGCCAAGATTGGAAAAGGAGTTAAGCAGAAAGGATTTGTGGAAAGTCCTATTGTCTGACAGCTTTGACCCCTGTGTGCTTCATGTGACGCCAACAGAATTTTTGTGAGATCTTTACAGACAGAGCTGCTGCTGGAGGAGACAGACAAGGAACAAATTAAAGGAAAAATTTCTTCAAAGACAGAGCCATGGAGGTTGAGGTCTGGAGTCAAGAGGCCTTGGGCTGGGAGAGTGGAGCGGCCCACATGCATGGAAAGGGTGAGTTTGCCCTGGAGGTCGAGGGCGGGCTTTCCACCTCGATGCTCTGGAAGTTTTGCCACCCCAGGTCCCAAAGAGGGTGCAGCACATTCCCGGGGAATTGGGGAGAGCCTGGCCACCACCCCACTGTTCTGAAGGGGTTGCGCATGTGCCCCGGAGATGGAAGGGAATCCGAGAGCTGCCCCGATGTTTAAGGAGGGTGGGGCTGAGAAGGTGGTCTCCCCAATGTGTGGGTATGTTGGAGCACTCACCCAAGCATTTGGAGAGGAAAGGGCTGCCACAAAGACCCTTAGGAAGGGTTAGACTCCCGCTCTCTCAAGCCCCAAGGATGCAAGGTCATTCTGTAAATGACTCTCACACTTTGAAATCTAATGGAGTTTATCCTGCAGGTTTTAGGAACTGTGTTGGTCCTGTGAACCCTGTTTTCCTTTCAGTTTCTCCCTATGGCAATGGAAATGTTTATCCTATGAACGTCCCTCCTTTGTATATTGGAAGCACATAACTTGTTTTAACTTTACAGGTCCACAGTCAGAGGGGAATTTTGCTTTTGGACTGACCATGCCTATAATTAGAAAACTAGAATGCTAATGCTGCTGGATTGCAAAACACCAGAAATGGATCAGCTTTTATAAAAGGGGTTTGTTTGGTTACAAAGTTACAGTCTTAAGGCCATAAAGTATCCAAGGTAACATATCAGCAATCGGGTACCTTCACTGGAGGATGGCCAATGGTGTCTGGAAAACCTCTGTTAGCTGGGAAGGCATGTGGCTGGCGTCTGCTCCAAAGTTCTGGTTTCAAAATGGCTTTCTTCCAGGATGTTCCTCTCTAGGCTTCAGCTTTTCTCCAAAATGTCACTGTCAGTTGCTCTTGGGGCATTTGTCCTCTTCTAGCTTCTCTGGAACAAAAGTCTGCTTTCAATGGCTGTCTCCAAAATGTCTCTGTAAGCTGCAGCTCCTGTCTCAGCTCTGTGCATTCTTCAAAGTGTCCCTCTTGGCTGTAGCTCCTCTTCAAAACATCACTCTCAGCTGCACTGAGTTCCTTCTGTTATGTCAGCTCATTTATATGGCTCCAGGGATTTAATTTAGACCCACCCTGAATGGGTGGGGTAACACCTCGATGGAAATTATCCAGTCAGAGTCATCACCCACAGTTGGGTGGGTCACATCTCCATGGAAACACTCAAAGGACTCCAATCTAATCAGCACTAAAATGTCTGCCCCACAAGATTGCATCAAAGAATATGGCTTTTTCTGGGGGACATAATACATTCGAACTGGCACAGGATGTGACATGGGGGAGGTAACAAGCAGCCTCATGTGAGGCAGTAAGAAAAGTGGGAGAGAAGTGAGGAAGAGGAGGGAGTGCGTTGAGGGGCTTTCCCATGATCAGGGTGTTGGGTGCTGTGTGCAAGGAATCGGTTATAAAGACGAAGGTTTGGAACAGGTCCAGAAAAAGCCACGAGCTCAGAAGGAACTGTGCAGGAGGAGGCAGCTCCCCTCAGTGTGCCCGAGAGGATTCGGGGCGCCCACTGGGGATGCCAGCTGTGGGCTCACCTTGGCCAGCCGCTGCTCCTGGCCTCTTGGCACCTCTGCATGGTCAGGTCAGCTAGTGGGTCCACCCCTGCAGGGCCACCACCCACAGGCGCCCTCGGAGCCCCGGGGCAGGTTCTCACGCACGGCCCCAGCTCGCGGGGAGAAGCCCAGGTGCCGTTTCCTCGGGGAGCGTTTGTCCACGTCAGCCCCGCGCGGCCCCGTAAGTGACCGTGGGGCCAAGGAGGCCTGACCCCGTTCCTCCATCGGGACCTAGGGCCAAGAGACTCACAGGGGCCCACTAACCCGTGGGCTGCAAGGCAAAAACCTCCCGTCTCCCTGAGCACCACAGAAAACAGACTGGGAGCTTTCCACTCAGCGCCGTGGACATTGGTAATTCACTCAAACTGGGTGAGTCAAAAGTGAGCAATTTAGTCATTTCAGGGCAAACTCCAGATGGGTCTGTCTGTCTCCCGTTCTTAAAGGTTTTCTATCACACGTCCCGGGTGTGCCTGTGCAGAGAAGATCCGACCAGACGCCCCAGTCTCCTCTCTTTTTTAATAAACCAGCATAAAGCAGAATTTATTTACGTAACGCGACGATCCGTGAAGGTTGCCAAAACGCTGGGGACCGCATTAGCCGCTCCAGTGGAATTCATTAGAAATTAACTACCACCTAAATTAATTTCCCACAGCCGCCAGCCGTAATGGCGGAGTGGGGCCGTCCATCAGCCACCCTGACAGAGGGGCTGTCACCAGCATTATTTATGGGGTGTGGCCCGAGCCCCCGGGGAGCAGGCGTGCCGGCCCAGGGCCCCCCGGAAGCCTGGGAAGTCCCTCACCGACCGGTGGCACGTCCCCTGGACCTCAGCCTCTCCACGCCCCGGCCTGGCAGGTGGGGGACTCCCGTCGTGACTCACAAGCCAGAGAGAAGACCCTTCGCTTTAAAACATGCGTGTTCACAAGCAACGCCCTCGGGAACCACTGCAGCCTTTTCAAAGAAGGGTGGGCACCTCTTAGGGACACCACAGTCCGGGCCCGGCTCCAGACGAGCCGCTCGGAGTCGTGCCGTAGGGATTTCCAGGGCCATGATGCGCTCCGAGCACACTGTGGAGCCGAGCGTGTGGGGGACTCCACCGGGACTGTGTGTGTGTGCACAAGTGTGTGCACATGAGTGTAAGAGTGTAAGAATGTGTGAGTGTGACTGCATCTGAGTGTGTGCGTGTGAGTGTGAGTATGGAGAGGGTGTGGGTGGGTGTGAGTGTGCACGTGCGCGTGAGACTGTGTGTGCATGCGCAGGAGCTGGCAGGGCCCTCGTGCTTCGGGAAGTGAAACCACTGATAAAATTGTCAACTGTTCTGGTGGCCCCGAGACAATAGTTAACTCGAAGAAAAGTGGCCGATGGTGGATAAGTTTTTCAGGAGAACATTCTTGCCATTATGGGAAGTGGACTGCGCTGCACGATGGCCGAATCCAAAGGAGAGTCACATGAACGCTGGAAGGACCCAGGTTCTGTGGGCTGACAAGGGTGGCGGCCACTGAGCTTTCTGCCCGCCCCACGCCCTCTGCTCTCTGGCCCTGGCGGAGATGCCACCCCAGACCTTGCTGCCCTCCTGGGAGCCCCCGGGCTGACCCCACCTTCCCGGGTTCCCTACCTCGCCGTGAGCGAGAGAAGCTGCTCCCTCCCTGGGGCGCCTGCAGGGCCCGAGTCCAGGGGGTGCCCCCGAGAAGCCTCCGTGTGCGTCCACCACCCCCTGGGTGAGTCAAGAGGGGCGGGCAGGCTGCGTGCAGAAGCCGGAGAAGCACCCCGGCCCCAGAGTGTGAGCACTGCGGTGAACACGTTGACGGGGTGCTGCTAGCCCCATCGTGTGGGCTCAAGGGGAGCCAGCGAGGCTGACGTCCACCCTCCCTGCTGGTGCCCACCCACAGTCCACAGCTGCCTTCACCCTTCTGGCCACCTGCGGTCAGCAAAGGGGCCCCAAGCCCGGCGCACAGGCATCCAGGAGGGCGCAAACCCTCGGGCACCGACAGCACCCCACTGGGGAAGCCCAGCAGGCAGTGCTTTTTTGCACAGCCGTGTGGCAGGAGGGCAGGAGGAGCACGGGGAGCACAATGGGGCTAGGAAAGTGCTGAGGCCCCCAGAATCCCGGCCAGCTGAGCCAGGGTGCCAGGGTGCTGTTTCACCCCATGGCTGCCCCAGGTGGCCCAGGGGGACAGTGGGCAGCAGACGGAGGAGCACACCCAAGGGGCTTCCTGTGCAGCAGCCAGGGCTGCCCCTCAGGAACCTGCCTGCTTGCCTGAGAGCGGATGCGAGCGGCAGCCAGGCACTCTCGGATCCCGGGCATCTGCAGGAAGAGCCTTGGAGAGCAGCTTTTAATAAACTACTTCTTGCCGACCCCAATTTCATAACAAGGAGAAGCTGTTTTGCCTGGGTCTGCAGGTTCCGGCATCATCAAAGCAAGGGCAGGGGGTGCCCAGGCCATGCCCGGGAGGAGTCGTCTGGGAAGAAAGTGGATGCCTCGTCCGCACAAGGATCGCAGGGCTCCAGGCCACCGTCTCCTCCGTGAGGCCGGAAAGGGGACCGTGGCCGGGCTGGGGCAGGTCGGGGAGGGGGCCGCACAGTCCCCTCCAGGCCAGCACCAGACATCCACAGCATGCGTACGGGTGTGTGTGAGTGTGAGTGTATGCAGGTAGGAGTGCATGCAAGTGTGTGAAGAGTGGGTGTGTAAGTGTTGTGATTGTGTGTAACGGTGTGATTTGCGGGACACTGTTATCGAGTTCCAACTTGGCGGGCCTGGGCCAGGGGAACTGATCAGCCCCTAGGAAAGGTAGTGGGGCACGGGTGGTAGCGCCCTCCACGGCCCCCCGGGCCTGAGAAAGTGGAGCCGAATGCAGGCCCCATTTCCTCACCCCAAAGTACAACCGTCAGGGGAAGCTTGCCGGAAAAAACCGCCCCCTTTACCTTGCCCGCCCACTCCCCGTTACCGGAGCAACTCCCGCCCCTTTTCAAACAACCTCCGCGCCCTCTCAGAACCAATCCAAGCCTTTAACCTCTACAGCTACCCTGCCCTCTAAACGCCCGTTATAAGCTTGTACTCTCCCCTAATAAAATGTCTCTCTTGGTTTCTTCACCCTAAAAAGAAACGTGTCCCGCCTGTTCCTTTCTCGCCGCCCTCCATACTTTGCACGCCTCCGCCGGGGACCTGGCCAAGTCCCCCGCCTCGCCCTCGCCTCCGGGAAAGAGCCCCCGCCGCCGGTACCCTCCAAGCAGTCCTGAGAGCCTAGGATTTAGCAACCGGCCGCCACCCCCCCCACAGACGAGTCAACTGCGACCGCAGTGACTGTGTGAGGGGATGCATATGTGAGTGCTAGTGTGTGTGTGTGAGGGTGTGTGGGCATGTGTGTGTGAAGGTGTGTGAGTGTGAGTGCATGTATGGAAGAGAGCCTGGATGTGAGTGTGTGAAAGAGCATGTGTGAGTCAGTGTGATAGTGCGTGAGTGCGTGTGAGGGGGAGCACGGGATGCGGCCCTGGGCACCCTGGGGCCCTGGGAGAGCTGTCAGGAGCCACGGCCTGGGGGGCAGAGGTCGGAAGGTTCCTGAATGTTCCTCAGTAGCCCGGGCCGGCGCCAAGGCTGAGGGGAGGAGCGGGCCACGGGGGTTGGGCCCTTCCCCTGCTCACCCTCCGGAACACTGTTGGCCCAAACCAGGGGGTGCGGCTAAGAATTTCCCGGGGGCTGAGAGGCCGCGGATGGGAAGGGTCAGGAGTGCCTGGCCCAAGACCCCTCAGATCTCCGTGGGGCTGGTGCACAGCAGGGGTGCCCCCAGTGGAGTCTGCTGAGTGGGGTGCCCCTGGGTGGGGGCTCATCTGGGGCCAGGAAGGGGTCCATGCCCTGCTAGCTGGAGCCCCCACTCCCCCTCCCCGAGCCAGGCCTCTCCCAACTCCTGCGCCGAATGGGCTGGGGGCGCCAGCAGCGGGCCGGGGGTCCTCACTCAGGGACTGGCATCAGCCCACTGGGACGTGACCCCGGGAAGGCGCTAAGCGCCCTGAGCGGACCCACGTGGAGACGCGGCGCAGGTGCCACCCGCTCCCTCCTGCTTCCCGGGGCCTCCCCACCAGAAAGGCGAGGCCGAGAAGCCCCAGGTCGGGATGTCCCGCCACTGAAGGGGTCCCAGCAGGGACAAAAGCGAGAACCGGGGGCGAGTGTCCCCCCAGATCCCCCCAAGGTGGAGGGTGCTGTGCTCCCCTAAAAAGCACCACGAGCTACCTGGACAAGCCAGACACTTGGAGTTTTTGCCATGTTTGAGCTGAGCTCACTTTTTTCCAGGGGTGTTTATGCCTTTCATCCAACTTGGGGTGTCTTCTCTAGTGATGCCATCGGCTCCCCAAAATCCAACTCCAGGGAAGACCGTTTTTGGGGGGCTTCTGTGTAACTGACTCATTGATAAAACTTCACCTCTTCAGGATTCTTCCTTCTGTAACCCATTTGCGTGGGAAAATGCCCCGACCTTGGGGCAGCTTTCCACCAGCTGCTCTTCAAAATTTAAAAGTACTTTGAAAAATCCGTGAAGGGTAGCTTCCTGATCAGGAAACACTGAAATGAACCTCCCGCCAATTGCATTTTTTCCTACTTTTCATTTAAATTACTTTTATTATTATTTACAGATCACAAAATTTGCCTGTTTATCCATTTGCCCATGCAAGTCAGTGACGTTACTTCCATTTGCAGTGCCACGCCCCTATCACCTCCATCCATTGCTAAAACTTGTCCTTCACCCCAGACTGAATCCCTGAACCAACCCCTCATTCCCCACCCCCAGCCCCTGGCAACCTCTGACCTATTTCCCATCCCTGTGAATTTGCTCATTCTGGATATTACCTGAGTGGGATCATATAATTTCCATCCCTTTGCGTCTGGCTTGTCTCCTGCAGTCTAATGTCGTCAAGGTTCACCCACCCTGGCACCCCGTCCTTTCTTATTCGGCAGTTGCATTTTCAGGAGCCTTGGCTGGGGGGCCTCCAGAGCGGTGGCACCGTCACTCCCCACAGCTGTCCCCAGCCCCTGGCCTCGGCGGCGGCTCCCCGCTCCCTTACTCTCTCGGCAGCATTCTGATTTCCGCGTGGATGTGATTAACCTGTACAATATGTTTCTCTTAATGCAAAGCTGTTTTCTTATCCTCCAATTCTACACACTGGAAAACAGCATATAGCCCCAGGCCACCTGGAATAAAACTGGTGTCAAGCGTTAAAAAACATATTTGTTTTGTGTCCTCTAAGGACAAATGATAGACATGTAAAAATGTTTTCTTTGCTTTCCTTTCAGGGAATACTTAGTTTAGAATTAACTTCTGTCAGAGAAAACACCATTTCCAGCAGCCACTCTCGATTATTTCCCACCGTTCCTATCTTAGAGGGGAAAATAGCACACTGTGTTTGACATGTACGATTACAAGTTTACAAAATCTACTTATGTTTCTGCTGTTATTATTGTTTCTCTTTAGAAAAAGCTACTCATTAGAACCAAACAGAAGTGAGAGAAACAAACAAATGCAGGGACTTGGGGGCCAGCCACTGAGTGGCCTCATTTGTCTCTGTGGCTGGGGACGCGGGCCCCCAGGGACTAGAGGAGCTGACACCCCTCTTGGAGCCCCGGGAAGCTCATCCCTGGGAACTGGGCCACGAGACCTGGGGTGTCCCTTTTCTCCTAAGAAGATGCACACACGCAACGTACATGCACATGCGCACACACATCATGCACACATACATGCATGCACACGTGCTTGCTCACACTCACGTGCAACCTATGCACATGCATCTATACAAATAAACACCCATGCACCCACACATGCATGCACACACGCATCATGCATACATACCTTCATGCACACGTGCTTGCTCACACACACTCACATGCAATCTATGCACATGCATCTATGCAAATAAACACACATGCACCCACACATGCATGCACAAGCATACCCCCATACATGCATACACACATCTATATGTATATACACATGTGCATGCACACACACACACAAACACACATTCACACTCACATACACATGTGCATCTGTGCACTCATGCACACACGTGCATGCACATTCCTAACCCCTGCATATGCATACCTATGTACATGTACACACACACATGCATGTGCACACATAAGCCCCCACATACACATACCGAGGTATATACATATCCTCACACACATGCATGTACACACATACCCATGTACAAACACACTCACATGCATCTATGCACATGCTCACATGCACACACACATGCATGCACACAGATAAGCCCCCACATACACATACCGATATATATACATATCCTCACGCACATGCATGTACACACATGCCAACTCATAGAAACGCACTTACATGCACACGAGTCTATGCATATACATACACACGCACACACACATGCCCATGCACCAGCATTCACATGTGCTCATGCATCCATGCACACACACTCTCAAATGCACCCTGCCCTCTCAGGGACAAAGGGCCTGGGAAAGACAGATGGTGGATGGACCTGCTTTGGGCTTTGGCACAGCTGGTGCCACCCATGTTATGGTCTCCAGCCACGGTTACCAACCTGGCAGGCAGCTTTGCTGGGCAGAGGGTGGAGGAAACTTCAGCCTTGGTAGAGGCCGCTCAGGAGAGCGCAGCTGAGAACCGAAGTCTTGTCTTCGTGCCAGTCTGCGGTGGGGCCTGCCAACGTCCTGAGGTGTGAGGTGGTGCTGGATGCTCTGCCGCTTTCAGAAGTTGATGCTCCTCGGGCCCCACCCCACCATCCCCCCGCACGCGCCTGGGTGGCCACTGCTTCTGCGGCAGCTCCCAGGGCCCCAGGCGCGGCTGCCACTTCAGCTGCTGTTTCCAGGGCACTTAGTCTTTGGGCGCCCGGAGAAGGAGGTGGCTTTGGTTCTGGAGGGTCATCAGCTTTGTCGCCTACCATCGAGGCAAGGAAACAGGCCCAGACGTTAGAAGACGTGCTTCAGGTCCACAACCGGGCTGGGCCCAGGTTCTCCTGGTGCCCAAGCCACCCTGCCAGCTGTCTCCAGAGCCCCCCTCCGAATGGGTTCCGGGGCGGGCAGGGGCAGCTCCGGAGGCAGCCAGCCGCTGGGTCCTGGATGCCCGCTGCAGCAAGAGCAGGGAGAGCTTCTCACGATGGTCTGAGCCCAGGAACAGGCTGCGGACTTGACAGTAGAAGGTCCTCAACCAGGCTCTTTGTGAGACAGAAAGAAGGAAATAGGGTGGCCTGAAAAAAAAAACGGGCTCTCATTATGAGTCACTCAGCTACAGTCAAGATCCTGTCCCCTGCCCTCGAAGACTGACCTGAGGGGGAAAATCGGGAGTCAGTGACAAACGCCCCACCTGGACTCTCCATCTCCACCTCGGCCCCCCAGCCTGCCACTCTGGACCCTTCCGCCTTGCCACCCTCTTTCACTGTGAAGGATAGCGCTCCTCCAGAAAGTCCTCCAAACTGCTTGGAAGGGACAGAGAACTTTACATGGCTCTTTGCTAAGCATTTGTAACATGAGATTATTTTCAGATTGTTTCTACTATTTGGACCTCATTGGATTATTTAATATTTTCAATTATAAAAGTAGTTTGTAATAATTTCAGAAAACTTAGAAAACAAAGAAAAAGTTAAATGATAAAATTATTCTGAGAAAATCAATATGGATACTTTAGAGCTGAAGAATTATTTTCCTGTGGTGAAACACTCATATCTTAAGTGAACCATCCATCTGCTTTTATGAATCCCAATCCCTTCATCTCTTCTCAGTCTTTACCCCCACAGCGGCCACAAATGTGGTTTCTAGCAACACAGTTTTGTTTTGTTCTTTTATAATTTCATACAAATGGAATCATACAATATATATTTTGGTATTCAACTTCTGTCATTTGGCATTTTTATTTCTTTACTTTTTTCTTTACAATATGTATAATTTTTATTTTCTTGTTCTTGTCTTATTGTACTGACTGGGATCACCAGTATAATATGGAATAGAATTAGTAAGAGCTCTTTATCAGGTTGAGAAATTACTAGTTTTCCTAGTTTTCTGAGATTAAAAAAAAAATTATAACAGGTGCTGTACTTTTCAAATGGTTTATTTGTATCTATTGAAATACCCATATAATTTTCTCCTCTAATCTCTTAATGCTGTGAATTACATTGATTAAACTTCTTATGTTAAATTGAGATTGAATTCTTAGGATGCACGCAACTTGATCATGGTATATTCATCTTGTCATATATTGCTGATTTTGATTTGCCTAAATTTCGTTAATAATTTTTGTCTCTATGTTCACAAGGGATATTGGTCTGTGTATTTCCTTTCTTGTAATATCTTTTCTTGTTTTGGCATTATGATTATAGTGGCATCATACAATGAGTTTTGGAAGTGATATCTCTTCCTCCAACCTCTGAAAGAATTTACGAAGGACTGGTGTTAATATTTTTTTCCTTACAGGCTTGATAGAATTCACTGGTGTAGGCCCCGGGACTGGAATTTACTTTGTAAGAAACTGTTTAATTATGAACTCAATGTCTTTAACAAATACAGGGATATTTAAACTTTCTGTTTCTTCTTGAGTTTGTTTTGGTAATTTGTGCCTTTCAAGGAATTTGTCCATTTCATCTGAGTTGTGAAATATGTTGGCATCAAGATGTTCATAATATCATTGGTTAGCTTTTTCATGTCTGTTATGATCTGCTATTGTGCTCAGTTTTCATTCCGGTTATTGGTGAGCTGTGTTTTTCTCTCTTTTTATCTTCATCAGTCTTGTTAAGATCTTATCAATTGTATTAATCTTTTGTAAAAAACAAACAACTTCTGGCTCTGTTAGTTTCTCTATTATTTATTTTCTATTTCATTGATTTTCCTTTCTACTTAATCTTTTTTTTTTCCTGTTAACTTTGACCTTAATTTGTCATTTTTTTACAAATTTCTTAAGGTGGAATCAAAGGCAATTGATTTTACATCTTTATTCACATCTAATATACTTATTAAAGTTTTAATTTCCCAATAAAGACTGCTTTAGCAGGATCCCACAAAGTTTGTGTTTGGTTTTAATGTTAGAAGTCAATTTTCTCAGGTACATGGCAGGCATTTTTCAATATGTAGAATTGGGTTTTCTTATATTTCTTGATTATAATTTCAAATATCAGTTCTATTCCATTGTATTATTTTTTTTCTTCAGATACCTCAATTACACATATGTTGTATATTCTTCAACAGACTTTTATACCTATTATTTTTGTACTTTTTCTATTTTTGTCTCCTTTGTTTCACTTTCATTTATTATTTTTGGCTATTTTTACCTCTGCACTCTACATATTTTACTGCACTTAAAAATGATAGACTTTAATTTTAGAACAGTTTTAGAGTGACAGGAAAAGTGAGCAGACATGCATAGAGTTCCTAGACAAGACCCCATCTCCCTGCACAACAGTTTCCCCTGATATTAATATTGTACATTAATATGGCACATATTTCACAATGAATGAACTAATACTGATGCTCATTAAAGTCCATAGTTTATTCAGACATAGGCTCGTGTCTTCCTTCTGTGCCAGGGTCCTGTCTGGATTAGCACATCACATGTCCTGAGGTTCCTCTCGGCTGTGTCAGTTTCTCAGACTCCTTGGCAGTTTTGAGGATGACTCATCAGGTGTCTCGTAGGATGTCCCTCTATTGGACTTGTGTAATGTTTTTCTCATCATTTCACTGGGGCTGTGGGCTTGGGGGAGGACAACACAGAGGTGAGGGACAATTCTCATCACAGTACCTCCAGGGAATGAACGTGTAGTCAACGTGATTTAAGGCTGTTGATGCTGATGGTGACCCCCTGGCTGAAGCAGTGTGTGTCAGGTTCTCCACTGTAGTCACTCTGCTTTCCCCTCCGATACTGTGTCTTTGGAAGGAAGTCACTATTAGGTGAATAGCAGCACATGCTTAAGAATGGGGAGTTATGCTCTCCTTCTTTACGGTGGAGCATCTGTATATTTTATTTAGAATATTTATATGGGATATTTGATTGTTCTTCCAATTTGTTAATCTAGTTGAATCATTTATATTGGTGTGGACATGAGACTTATTTTATATTTTGGGTTATAATCCAATACTCCTTCTATTTTGTTGCTCAAATTGTTCCAGTTTTGGCCATTTGAAGCATTTGCAGTTGGCTCCTTTGTCACCCTTGGCATACCCTCATCATTAGGGTTTGTTTTTGAGCCTGTTCTTTCTTTCAAGCACTACAAGATGCTCCTGGCTCATTTTGTGTATTCCCTGCCCAGTCCTGGAATCAGCCACTTCTCCAAGGAGCCCTGGTTCCTTTTAATGGGAACGGTATTAGAAACCAAGGTTTGAGTGCTGGGTGTGCTCGTTGCTACTCGGATGTCATTTCTTTTAGGTCAACTCAGCTGTCAGAGCAAAGAAATACATGCATGTATCCTAACCTGTGTATGTATGCATGTCTGTAAATAAATATTTCTAAATGTAAATGTTTGTACTTATATTCAATTAAGCATGAGCTTTTACTGAAGTCTCTGAGTCCAATCTGTTACCGCATGGATCATTCTCTGTTCTTCACCTTGCTTATCTGAATATTCTCACTCCAAGCATGTGAAACCTGATCCACCAGCCACCATTTTTGTACATAATTGTTCAACTTCAGTGGACACGTACAGCAGGATTTGAGTGTTCCCATGGGAAACGACTATATCAACTGCAAACAGTTCTTACGTGCAGCTCCTTTGCTGTAGTCATAGACTCTGTTCTTAAGTTCCTTCAATCACGGCCTCTCCCCACACCCCTTGTGGCGAGGAGGTTCCTGTATTTTTCATACAGTTAGAGTCTCTTGTCATAGTCGGGTTGTTCCTGGGATCCCCCAACTCTTAAGTGATTTTTTAAAACTTTGCATGCTTTTGGGTTCGCTCTTTGTATTGCAAAGTTCTGTGGGTCTTGACGAACACACTGTGTCAGGTTTCCACCATTCTGGCATCACACAGGATGTTTTCACTGCCCCAAGCATCCCCCTACCCCCTGTGCATTCACCGTCCAAGTCTCTAACTATTCTTTGGACCCCCTCACATTATTCTTACTTTCTAATAGAATTTTATCTTTTTCTTCAGTTTCTTTCCTTCTTCTTGTCTGCTGTTATTTTACATCTTCCTGTGTTTATCCATTTATATTCTACAAATTTGTCGTTTGTGATGTTCTTTCTTATCTGACATTGCTTGCTTAATTACATTTAATGTGTGCTGGAGGGTTGTGTTACTCTTTTCATTTGCTTTGGGGATTTTTTAAGGCAGCATTTTCTTCTGAGTTGGGAAATGTTTTGATTCCCAATTCCTGCTTTCTTTTTATAGTAACTTTGTATAGATGGATACTGATTTGTTGTTGTTGTTGTTCAACATCGTTTGTGTCAGATTTTCCTGGACCTGCTTTAGCTGGTGACTTACAGGGGGAGTGTGGATGGAGTTCGAGTGGCTCACTTGATTTGGGGTTCCAGAGTCCCTGCTTATTGCTCTTGCCATTTGAGTGTCTGCTGTGGCCACAGCGAGCACCTCCCCAAGGATGTGGGGATTAAATGATTTCAGATTTCTAACCCTTCTGAGTGCTTGTTAGAGAAATCAGATTGTATGCCTTGAAATTAAAGAAAAACAAAACAAGCAGGAGAGCCTTGGTCTTGAGTCCTCACAGAACCACTACATGTTTTCCCATAAAATAAAACTTGAATAAATTAAAAGTGTCTGGAGAAACCTCCATGAGGGAAGCTTGGTATGATGGAGAGTGAGCTTGTTTCCCCAGGGCCCTGCTTTCCTGTCCGGGCTGACCACATTGGGCGCACAGCCGCTGGGCGAGCTCTTTGCAAACTGAGGTTTTGCAGGCCTGAGCCCAGACATGGTGATGCAGCTGGGGTGCACTCCCACCAGATCCCCACTGCGGCTCACAGACAAAGCCTGTCCAGCTCCTGTCGGCCTCTGCTGTCCTTTCGTTTAAAATGGACAATCACTTCTCCTCTCTGGACACACCTCAGGGCTCCCGTGCTCTGCTCCCTGAGGGGAAACTGCCACCTCACCATCTGCTCCGGGCACCCACTCTGCCTCCAACGTGCACCGACAGGCTTCCCTCCTGAAGCTCGCTGCCTCTGTGCAGCGAGGAGGGCGTGGAGGGGGGTCCGGAGTCAGACCTGGGCTTGGCCGGCCACTCAGGGCTGTGGGCATCAAGCTCCCCGTCTGGGAAAGGTGTCGCATCGAGCCCTCCCAGATCCAGGCACAGCTGTGTCCCGTGGGTGTAGAACACTTGAGAACTCATCTCACGCAAGCACCTGAACTCAGCCAGCTGAGTCATCCCATCACCGGGATGGAGTCCTTACCTTCCTGCAGGAGCGAGGGCAGGAGCACAAACCGGAGAGGCAGAAGCTCACCCAGGAGGGGTCAGCAGGTGCCTGAGGAAAAGGAGGGAGGCCACGGCCAACGCTCACACACCCGAGGCAGGCACCGAGCAGAGGGGCACCAGGCCGCGTGTTTCCAGCCATGAAGGGTGAGGGTTGCTGGTGAGAGCCCCAAGCTGACCTCTTTCTGCCCAGGATGCAGAGGGGCTCTCAGGGTCCCACTGATTCCTGGGGGGTGACCCTCAGTAAGGACAGCTGTGGACAGCCAAGGAGCATGTCCCTGTCCCTCAGAGGACACACAGGAGCTCCGGCCAGCCTCAGCCTCCCCTGGCTGCTGCTGCTCCCTCCAGCCGTTGTCCTGTCTGTGGCCACCCCTCCCAGCTCCCAGGGGCTTGCCCTGCATGGCCATGGCCTTGGGCTTGCAAGAAGGAAGGTGCCCGTGTGGAGGGGAAGGCTCCGCTTTGGCCTGGTGACCCAGATGCCACAGGTGGGAGGGGCGGCCCATGTTCCAGGGCCCCTTTCTGGGGTGGGATGAGGGTTTCTGTGGTCTTCAGCTCTGGGCCAGCCCCTTGGAGGCCAGCCCCTCCAAGGGACAAGACAGTAGGTGCTGGTTCCCTGGGGTGTCCTGAGTTAAAACATGGGCACAGACCCCTCTGCTCTGGGCACAGACCCCTCTGCTCCAGGCACACGTGCCTCACTCCATGCTCCCCCACAGTCCTGACCCCCTTTGACCAGCTCCCACTGCCCAATCAGAGCCCTGAGCCCCTGGGCACCCCCCACCCTTCCATCCCCAACAGATCAGAGCCTCAGCCCCTCATCCCTGCTCACAGGGGGCTGTGGGGTGCTGAGACCAGAGGTCCCTCCTGACACCTGACGTGACTCCCCTTCCCCTGGAGCTGTGCAGCACCCACAGCCATGAGCAGACGGAGCCGTGGGCCGGGAAACCCGCCCCTACCTGAGACCCTCTCCTTTGCCTGGAGGAGGGGGTGCCGACGGCTCTCGTTCACAGATCTGGGACAGTTATTCAATACACCTGTCACAGGTGTCTCTGGGGCTTCGCCCAGTCCTCCGCCCCTCTTGTCCTCACCCTGCACCCCTGCCCAGGCTGGCCTTCTCCCCACAGTGGACCAAGGGTGCCCTGATGACATTTGGAGTCGCTCATGACCAGCCATTGTAATTTGCATAAAACCAAATGGATTAGCATCAGTAGGCAGAAATTTCCACTTGGCACTCAAACTGTTGGTTCAGATGTGGCTTTTATTTTTACAAGATTTACTTTCTACTGGCTTTGCTACTTTTTAATAAGGAATTTTTTTCATCTCTTTTTTTCACCCCCAACCAAAATAATATCATAGCCAAACTCAGATCCCTGTTTTCTTTTTGCTTCAGAAGGAAAAAAAAAAAAAATAATTAAAGCTGCCCTTTTAAGCCATCTGATTTTTCAGAACTTCAACATAACAAATTCTGTTTGTGGAATATTGAGCTTATTTTGAAAAAGGCCTTATTTTCTACTTATTTAGTGCTCTCACATTTTCTATTCCGGAGTAAAACTGCACTAAATTAGCCTCACATATTCTATTTACCACTATATTTTATTTTATTTTATTTAGTTGAGTCAATTATTTATATATTTAATAACAGAAAAGATTATAATTAGGAATTAGTCTACAGTTGTATAAGAGTTGTTTCTTATTTTCCTTTCAAATTGTTTTGTTTCTTTTTTTCCTTTAAAATTGTTGTACTGTTTCTTTTAGCATAATTAAAAGAGAAGGGAGGTGATGATTAGGAGAGAAAAATGTTTTAAAACTGTTTCACCCTCATTGTTTGTGAGATCATATGCAGTGGAACAGAAACTGAATTTTAGGGATAGCTAAAGATGGGGAAATCTGGCTTTTTCTCCTCTGTTTGTCAGAGCACATTGCAAACATATTCCAAACAAAGCAACACGGGGGAAAATCTCCCAGTCTGCAAGTTGGTTTCCAGCAGACTCGGAAGTTTTCACGCTTGGCTCCTCAGATCCCACCCGGTTGGTGACCGTGGTGGGGGGTCATTCCTGAACACGTGCCACACGGCGAGGGAGCGGGCGGCCTGCACATCCTGGTGCTCTTTGATTCCACTGCGTCTGTGTTACAGACCTCGGCAGTGAACCCAACAGACAACCCCACTCCCTTCTCCCTCTCCACCTCCACCGTAGACACCCAAATTCCCAGCCTGCTCTGCAGCTAGGAGCATCCCTCTCAGAGTGCTGGCCCACCGGAAGAGAACAGAACTGTATTCACAGTGCTGATAAAAGCGAGGCATGTGGCTGACATCCGGAGCTGCCATTTTGCAGCCATGAGGAACCAAGCCCGAGGCGGAGCGCCTTTAGCCCGCTGGGTGCGTGAACGGCGCTGGCGATGGCCGGCCTCCAGCCTTGTGGCCGGGGAGAAAAACGGTCCCCTGCTTCAAGTCACTCTTCTGCAGGCACACTGGGATGGCATCCCCAAATGACACGATCTTCTTAAACAGTTGGTGCACTGCCTGGCACATAGTAGGTGTTTAATTGAGAGAATGTATGAATGCAGAGAAACTCTGGGCTGACTGTCCGCGGACCTCCAAAAGGAGGCAGGTAAGAGAGCTGCGGGGAGCTGCACGTGTGCCCCTGGCCGGGCGGTGCGGCCCCACACGGCTCCGGGCAGACCGAGCTGAAGAGCAGGTAGCTCAGCACAGATGCCCTTTCCTCTAAGGGCCCAATTAACCGAAGCAAATGTGCGTTTTATCCTGAACTGTGTATGTGCCTGTTTGAAAACTTCCATTTAGGTGTATTGAACCCGAGTTTCAATTTTATTTCAAAACATTTTTTTTGCCCTTGGATGAGGATTCCCTTATTAATTCTTGCACTCACATTCTCCGCAGTTGAGTCACTAAAAATTCCCGAGTGGCCTCCTCTCCTCTTTGCCCTCCTGCCTCCCTCCGTCAGCCCCAGACGTGGCCACCCCGCAGCCCACAGGGGACAGGCCCGCCCCACACCACACCGAGGGCACGGTTTAACGCTCCCCTGGCGTGTGTGTTTGGGGTCTTCCCCAGACAGGCTGCTCAACGTGGGGACCATGGGGCACAGGGTTTCCATTGCACCCTTGTGTAACCCTGTGTTTACAGCATGAAAGGCCCCCATATGGTTCTGGGTTCTCTTGCTCAGTTGGAGAGTGGACTGAATCAGAACAGAGCCACGCTCGAGTCCTGCCCCAGGTCCCGCGGCGGGAGCCCACCTGCAAACGGGCATTGGAGGGTGCAGTGAAGCTGAAGACGGCTGGGCCTGGGGGGCACCCAGCTGCCTGGAGCCCTTAGAGGTGGAGGACATCTGGGAGTGGGAGAGAGAGCCTCGGGGGGAGACGAGACAGGCGCCGTGAGGCAGAGGCAGAGGGGGCTGCCGGGAGCCACAGGCACCGGGATGCTGGACTTTGGCCTCCACACCAAGGGCCGACAGATCCCCATTGGGTTCGGTGCCCGCCGCAGTGTTTGCCACAGTGGCCCTGGCCGGCCGGACACCGAGAGGGGTTCAGACCACTGAAGTCAGCAAAAGAGAATTTTTTAAAAGTTCACTTTCCTGTCGTGGGAGTCAGTGGGGGGTGATGAGCAAGGCCACTGGCAAGATCAGCTGCCAAGAGCGGGGGTCTCTCCCCGTCCGGGGATGGGACTTGGCCACGGCAACAGCTCTCCCCGAACCCCGAGCCCCGAGGCCTGGAGAAGCCACACCCGGACCCCACATGGGGCGTTGCTGCTTCCCTCCCAGCCAGGGGCCAGCGGAGCACGAGGGCCACCCTGCCCGGGACCTGGACATGTGGCCCCGCACATGCTCACCAGACAGTGGGTTCAGAGGTCCCCGCAGCCCTGACCTCACCGAGTTTGTCCTGGTGACCGCGGACGAGTTTCTCAGCCTTGCAAAAAAATCATAAACTCCCAGTACAGACAACCGGGGCTACAACTCCAGTCTCACCACCACCTGCACCCTCCAGCTAAAAGCAGAAACGAAACCTGTCGGTGCGTCCCCTGACGAAAGGCAAGCCAGGTGCCCTGCAGAATCCCAACCAGGCCGCACGTTCTTTTCTTTTATCAGCCAGTGGCTTCTTTGCACATCACCGTGCTCTGGAAAGCTAACTGACCCCAGGGCTGTCAGTCGCAGGGTGGTCCAGCCACAGCCGCGGGACGCAGCTCCCCTAAGGGACTTCTGCACGCAAAGCTCCCGTCGACCTCGGCGGCCTGTCTCCGCCGCGCGCTGGCCTCACCCGGCGCCCCGGCCCTTCGCACGGATGAGCCGCCTGCTCCCGTGGCTGGAGGGGCGCGAAGGGACGCCAGGCGCAGTTGTCCGCTGCTGGGGCAGGGGCGGGGACCGTTCTCTCCTCTCCATTCATCTCAAACGGACAGGATTTGCCCTTCCCATCAGGAAATAGCAGACCAACACAGTTGTTGTTTTCCGTTTCCATTTCAACTCGGCTCCGCTCGGTGTCTGTTCACCATCCAAGAATGTTCAACATTTTAGCTACTTGGTTTTGTTTCAAACCAGCAAATGCCCTTTCTGCAGCAAAGGGGAGGCGGGGGGCTGTTTGTTCCAAAGGGAACAACACACAGGCTGTGACATAAACACAAATAATTGCCTCAATGATAGTCTTAATAAAAAAAGACATGTTGATTTTTTTGTAATGGCAAATTCATAGCACATTTTTCTACTACGTGAGAGCCACGCAGTCTGGGGCGGCGCTGCCCATTTGGCGTGCCAGGACTGCCCTCTACGGGCACACGGTCTCCCCAACGGACCTGCTCCCACCTCGCTTTCCTCCTGCCAGGCAAGGCTGCTGGGCGCCTGGAGAAGTGCTGGCTTCCTAAATTGCACAGCTTCCTGCTGAGCAGGGCCACCACAGCCTTTCTCACCACCCGTTCCCCAGGACAACTCCTGTGGATGGTTTCTCTGTTAGTTTCCACCAGAGCAGCACTCTAAGCTTGAGAGGCTTGTTCTCCAGCCCTCGGTGCCCTGTAGCTCTCAGGCTTCCATGGAGATTCTCAGGGCAGACCCCGTGCTCTCTCTCTCCCAAAGAGCAGTGGGCTCAGGGAATGCTGATGGCTGCAAAGAGAAAGAGCTGTCCTTGCGATCTGTCCATGTGCAGGACACACAGCCGCGCTACCTCTGTGAGCAGAGAGAAACACCCAGAAGTCAGGAGGATGGCCTTGGGCTTTCAAGGGAGCTGAGCCACTGCCATGTCAAAATTCTCAGATTTGGGGTCCAGAACCAAGCACCCCAGTTGGCATTGATTGGTCCCTACGTGAAGAAAGGGGCTAGGTCTAATGTGGACATGATTATTGTAATGGTCACTAGATTGTAAGCTCTTACAGCAGTTAACTCTATCCCTGAATTGTAATGCCTATCTCTAAACTCTGAGATGCTGACCCCTTAGTGTATAACCTAACTGGTCTCTGGAACAATGTGTATCTCTGAGACACTGAAACTCAGAGCTAGAGCTCGGCAGATACAAATGTCAGTATTAGTGCATACAGCAACTGTCAAAAAAAAAAAAAAAAAAGCTGAAAAAGAGCCCAGACTTCAATTAGTGATATGAATGAAGCAGATCTGGTTAAGACTAGGGCAAACCAGGCCAAAGGGTAAAGGTCAAAACTGTGTTTTAAAACTTCGACTTCCATATGAGACCAAGGGAAGAGATGTCTATTTGGTGCAGGATCTATATTTTCTAAACTGTGTAACTCTACAGTCAGTTTGTTCAAACACCACAATTACATGGAACTTTGAATAGGAAGTGAGATACGGTAGGTTAGTATAGGCCGGAGTGAAATAGTGACACATCCCAAAGTAATTCAGGCAGAGAATAAAAAATATATTTACAGCCTTGCCCCCCCCACCCCAGCCTTGAGGAGTGGGGGAAGGTGCAGAAGTGTTGGACATCCTCACCTGGACTGGTGTTGATGTTGTCACAAGCATTGGGACTGGCGGTTTGATGTGCTGAGCCCTCGAGCATGGGACTTGCCCTTATGAAGCTCATTACCGCAAAGGAGAGTCTAAACTTGCATATAATTGTGCCTAAGAGTCTCCCCCGAGTACCTCTTTGTTGCTCAGATGTGGTGCCTCTCTCTACCTGAGCCACCTCGGCAGGTGAACTCACTGCCCTCCCCCCTACGTGGAACCCAACTCCCAGGGGTGTAAATGACTCCCGGGGATGAATCTGGACCCAGCATCATGGGATTGAGAATATCTTCTTGACCAAAAGGGGGATGTAAAATGAGACAAAATAGTTTCAGTGGCTGAGAGATTCCAAATGGAGTCGAGAGGTCACTCTGGTGGACATTCTTATGCACTATATAGATAACACCTCTTAGGTTTTAATGTATTGGAATAGCCAGAAGTAAATACCTGAAACTACCAAACTCCAACCCAGCAGTCTGGACTCCTGAAGACAATTATACAATAATGTAGATTACAAGGGGTGACAGTGTGATTGTGAAGACCTTGTGGATCACACCCCCTTTATCTAGTGTATGGATGGATGAGTAGAAAAATGGGGATAAAAACTAAATGACAAATAGGGTGGGATGGGGGAGATGGTTTGGCTGTTCTTTTTTTACTTTTATTTTTTATTCTTATTCTGATTCTTTCTGATGTAAGGAAAATGTTCAGAAATAGATCATGGTGATGAATGCACAACTATATGATGGTACTGTGAACAGTTGATTGTACACCATGGATGATTGCGGTCGCGGTTACTGCTTCTAGGGGGAGGGGCGGCCGGTAGCTGAGCCCTCAGCTCTCGGGGCTGCTTAAAGGGTACCGGCGGCGGGGGCTCTTTCCCGGAGGCGAGGGCGAGGCGGAGGACTTGGCCGGGTCCTCGGCGAGAGGCGTGCAAGGTGTGGAGGGCGGCGATAAGGACAAGACACTCTTCATCCAGTAGGAGTATGCGCCAAAGAGATTTATTCAGGGGTGATTACAGGTTATATAGGCTGGTAAGAAGGGCAGGGCTGGAAAGGAGGTGAAGCAGCCTTAAATGGCAATACTGAAGGGATAGGGGCTAGGATTGGTTCTGAGAGAACGCCGGAGCCGTTGCAGCGGGGCGGGGGTTGTTCTGGCCACGGTGCATGCGCGCTGGCGGTGGCAGGAGTGGCCTTGGCACCAGGGAGTGAGTGGGTAAGATAAGGAAGTGGGGAAAGGGCAGTTGGGAGAAAGGCGGTTTCCTCCGGCAAGCCTCCCCTGCCCGTGACATTTTGGGTGAGGAAGAGGGAGCTGCCTTGACCTCGCTCCCCAGGCTCGGGGGGGCTGCAGAGGGCACTCATGCCTGTACCTACTACCCTCCCCAGGGGGTGATATCAGGTCCCCTGGCCCAGGCCTGGCAAGCCGAGGTACAAGCTCAGTCACCCGCAGATGATTGTATGGTATGTGAATATATCTCAATAAAACTGAATTAAAAAAAAAAAGAAAGAAAGAAAGGGGCTAGGAAAGCAGTTATTCCCTGCATGCCTACAAACTCGGTCTCCAACAGAGCATGAGAAGAAAACCCCTAAGTCCCTGATCTGGACACACCGGCCACAGGCAGCTCCCCCTTCCAAAACCCGGGGAGGAGCAGCTGCCCCTGTGGAGGATGGATCCAGAGCAGCCGGGGGAGTTTGTAGGGTGCTGTGCCATGCCCAGGGTGGGCTCTCTATTCCTCAGGAGACAAAGCAAGAAGGCAGCGACGGCACCTGTGAGCCTGTGGCTTTCACACCCATATTTCAGTCATCAATGGTCGTTGTCCTCTGAAGCTACCAGGCCAGGAGGTCTCCCTCTGGGGGCCTCCCACCCCTGAGGTGTGCACTGTGGGCAGGGGGCTGAGAGCTGCCGCTCTGACCCTCACGGGGCTGTGGGTGAGCAGGGCTGACCACCCGCCACTGGGGACCATCAGGTGGGACCATCAGTTAAGAAAGTGGGGATCTTGACCCCTCCACATGGGCAGGGCCCTGGCATCACTTACCAGAGCCACGAGGAAGCAGGCGTGCGTGTCGGGGTCCGCTCTACCCAGTCAGAACCCAACCAGGGACCCACCCTGAGAAAGGCTCGGAGGTCAGCTGGGCTGGCCCTGGGGGTTCCAGCTCCAGTGACTATGAGAGGTCGTGTCCCCGCTGTCCCTGTCCTCCAAGGCTGTGGCTGATGCTGTCAGCTTCTCTGTCCCCTGCTTCCCTTCCCAGCTCCCCGTCCCCTGCACCCAACGGCTGACAAGTCACACCAGCCTTGTCTGTCCTGGGAGGGAGCCGGGCATTTCAGCAGGGGACAAGCACGGCCAGGTGGATAATATAAGATGTGCCCATCTACTGTGACGGGGAGGGCGGCCCCTGTCAGCTCCCTGGGCGGCTGGAACAGAGCACCTTACTGGGCAGCTCGAGACAGCGGAATTTGCTGGCTCACAGCTCCGGAGACCAGCAGGCCGCAGCCCAGCTGTGGGGGCCGCACCCCCACTGCAGTCTGGGGGGGAATCTGCCCCCGCCTCTCTCCCGGCTGCCGGTGCAGCTCGCTGGCCACTCGGTGTTCTCTGCCTCGGTCGCCACGTGGCCTTCTCCCCTCTGTAGTCTGTGTCCAAATGTCCTCCTCTTCCAAGCACAACAGTCAGATCAGAGGAAGGGCCCCTACTCCACCCAGCGTGGCCTCATCTGTATTTGCCTAATTCTTTCTGTAACAACCCTATTTCCAGAAAAGATCATGCTCTGAAGTCCTGAACAGATCCTTTTGGGGGACACAGTTCAAACCATAACACAGCCGTTACAGGCCGGTGCACATTCGGAAATCGGGGACAGACACCTCCAGGTGCTGCAGGGTCCCGGCCTGGAGAGAGTCGGGGCAGCAAGCTCAGGCCCCCGTGGGGATTGGGGTGTGTGGGATCCAGAGGAGCTGGAAGTGGGCAGTGAGGGGCCCTCCTGAGAGGGCCGGGGTAGCGAGGGAGGTGCAGAGGAGACCGAGGCAGGCTCGCCGACGCCAAGGCCCTGGAACCCTCGCGGCGGGCAGTGTCCCGATTTCAGCAAGGGAGGTGTCTAGGCCGAGGTGCCAGCATCCCCCTCTCGCAGCCGTGCTCCTGCCTCGCCAGCTCCACAAAGCCGCAGCCCAGTTTCCGAGGGGGATGTCACCAAGCAGGGCGCGCGTCACTCTCAGAATGCTGCTTCAAATGCAAGGAAAGTCAGCCCAGGAACGGGGAGATTAGCTGAAAATGGGAAAAAAAGGAGAAATTTCTTTTTATCTTCTATTAATTCTCTCTGGCAGAACAATCCAGAAATCTACATCACTCTTGTTAAAAGAAAAAGCTAAACATTTATTTCAATACATTTCTCTCATCAGCAAGGTGTACATTTTATCAGTGACATAATAGTGAAGGATACTTTGTATTAAATGCCCCTGTACTTGGTTGGTGTTCCAATTTGCTAGAATGCAAAATACCAGAAATGGATTGACTTTTGTAAAGGGGGTTTATTTGGTTACACAGTTAGAGTCTTAAGGCCATAAAGTGTCCAAGGTAACACATCAGCAATCGGGTAACTTCACTGGAGGATGGCCAATGGCGTCCGGAAAACCTCTGTCAGCTGGGAAGGCACGTGGCTGGCATCTGCTCCAAAGTTCTGGTTTCAAAATGTTTTTCTCCCAGGATGTTCCTCTCTAGGCTGAGCCTTCTCTCCAAATGTCGCTCACAGCTGCACTGAGTTCCTTCTGTTTGTCAGCTCATTTATATGGCTCCAATGATTTAATTCAGACCCACCCTGAATGAGTGGGGTAACACCTCCATGGAAATTATCCAAAGTCTTGCCCACAGTTGATTGAGTCACATCTCCATGGAAACAATCAATCAATTGGTTCCAAAATCTAATCAACACTAATGCAACTGGCGCCACAAGATTGCATCACAGAATATGGCGTTTTGGGAGACATAATACATTCAGACTGGCACAGTTGGTCTCTTCCGATGTTGTCCTGTCGGAAAGTCTCCATTCAAGAAGAGAACTTGCAGAACAGCAGCTTTGCAGGGCAGTAGTTTGTCACCCAGAGGTGTAACCGTGGGGAAAGGCACCCAGGGTGAGCTCTCGGTGCCCCTGAGGGGCGGCTGCCCCCTCCCCACCCTGGCCAGGTGGGCTGCGCCTCGTCCTCTCAGTCCTCAGCCCTCCTGGGGCCTCTCCTGACTGGCCACAGGCCGTATGGCCGGGGGGGATGCAGCCCTGCAGGGGCCCAGGCCCAGGACCCACCAAGGGGTCCCCATTGACACAGGACCATGCCTGGCCCTTAACCAGGAGGTACAGGTCCTCCCCAAGGAGCAGGGCCCCCCTTCCCACCGGGGAGCTTGCGCAGGGAGGTGCTTCGCTGACCTGGAAGTGTAAGCAAAGCCGATCTGGGTGAAATGCAGATTTTGGTTTGATGGTCCAGCCAGCTCCCCAGCGATGTCAGCGTTGTCCCACAAGAACCTTGCGTTCCAGTGCACCCTGGACCAGGAGTTAGATGGGCCGACCCTTGGCCCTGGCCCTGGCGAGCCCAGGGCCCTGGAGGAAGCCGCACAAGTGATACATCAGTAATGGGACGACGTGGCACGTCCTGGGCTGCCGGGAGAGTTCAGTCAGAGCAGGACTCGGAGCGCAGAGGGCTTGGGCGAGGGCTCAGGCCACCCCCAGAGAGCCCACACCACACAAAACTCCCCACAGGGCCCCCCTGCCTGGGAAAGCCCGGAAGCACCAGGGACACCGGTCAGTGTGCCACGTGACAGCCGCATGGTGACAGAGAGCACCTCCCCCCACGCCCCCAAAAAGCCCTGGCCAAGCTCTGGAAAGGGGCTTCCTCACCCAAATCTCAGGTGCGGGAGGTGGGTTGACCCAATTTGAAAAGCCAGATGTTCCTGCCTTAGCAGCCACAAGGGCCTTGAAGCCACTGATTTGAAAATGACTTTGTGCAAGTCCAAGCTAGACCCACAGGGCAGGCCACAGGGATTTCACTTCGGCTCCCGCCCGCAGCAAGCAGAGAGAAAGCACAGGGGAGAGCCGGACCCCCTCGCCAGACCCCGGGGCCGCCGGGCTGCCGTGTCCCAGGGACTCAGGGCCCCAGGACGAGGGCTCCCTGCTGGGAAGCCAATTGGTCTTGCTCAACCTCACTGAGAAGATTCTGTTTTTAATACTCCTTTTTTTATTTCAGTGCATTTCTGCACTTTTTAACGCTCTTTTACTAATGAATTTTTCTTTTTCCAAACTACTCTAATTGGGTCATTCACATTGGCTGGTCTTTAGCCGACTGCTTACTACGGGCCTCCAAGTGCACTCAGAGTTGGTCCTCAGTCTACATTTCAGTGTTTCATGAGCTTAAACATACATGGGGTTGGATTTCTCTCTGTATAAATTAAACCAAATGTGCCTTTCGCTCCCTGCACCCCCACCACCCAACAGAGAGAAATGTGTCAAATCTGCCTCACCAGTTTCTCATTATGGAACTGAACATAGTAAAACATTTAATTTGGACACGGTTTCATTTTGTTCCATTGCCAAACCCTATACAAGAAAGAACTTCTTTTTTAAATTAAAAATAACATTTTGTAAAGAGTTAACACTCCGATCACATTTTGGATGAAATGTATTTGGAAGTGAAGGAGACTCTTAAGAGTTCACATACCATGGAATGTACTGACCACGTGCAGCCATTACTTTTCATATTTGAACTTAATAATAATTTTTAATAGTTTTCGATAAGACTTTGCACATCTCAAAATGAACACCATCGTCAGAATGGACTGCAGTCCCTAAAGAATGTGTAGAGAATGTACACTTTACCGCTTTCGGACAATAATTAAACATCTATCATATAAACCTCCTTATATAAAATTGTTATGAAACCAAAATTCTTTGCAAAACTTCCCACTTTCAGAGTTGTGGAGGCACTCCCCCCAAAACCCCCTTCGCCTAAGACGTGCCAAGAATAAATCAGGTCAGAGGTTGATAATTCACAAAAGCCGAGGGCCACAGAGCAACACGGTGGCAGCAGAGCAGGGGTCGGGCAACTTTCTCTGCAAAGGGCCAGAGAGCAAGTATTTTGGGCCTTGCACTTCCCACGGTCTCCATCACAGCTACTCAGCTCTGCCGCAGCAGCACGAACACTGCCACAGGCAATATGCAAATGAAAGAGTGGCTGTGTGCCATAAAACTTTATTGACAAAAATAGGTGGCCAGCCCACAGGCCACAGCTTACCAATCCTGCAGCCGAGGGGCCCGCCTCTTAACCTTGCCATCGAGGCTCGATGTCTCCACCCCTGACTGGAGCTCTTACAGTGAGGGCCACCAGGAGCACCGCCAGTGCTTGCTTCTCCATCTCAGACACACCCGGGAGTGACAAGAAACACCCTGCTCAGCCCTCACCCAGTGAGGCCAAGCGGAATCCCTGGACATGAGCTCAAACCAGCCCCAGCAGAGGAGCCCTTCAGCCTCCCTGGGTGATTTTAATAGAGATCCTTGGTTAAAGGACATGTGTGTGCACACACATGCAGACACAGAAACACACGTACACATACACATGCACATACAATGCATGCACACACAGAGACTCACATGCACACATGTGCACACATACATGTGCATAAATGTGCACACAGTGACACACATGCATATGTGCATGTGTACACAAGCACACACAGAGACATGTGCACACATGCACATGCACAGGTGCACATACAATGCATGCACACAGAGACACACATGCACACATGTGCACACATACATGTGCCTACACGTGCACACAGCGACACACATGCATATGTGCATGTGTACACAAGCACACACAAAGAGAGATGTGCACGCAAACACATGCACAGATGCACATACATGCACACATACACATGCACATACAATGCATGCACACGCAGAGACGCACATGCACACGTGTGCACACGTGCACACAGCGACACACATGCACACGTACATGTGTACACAAGCACACACAAAGAGACATGTGCACACACGCACAGATGCACATACATGCACACACACATGCGGGTGACTGAGCTTGTACCTCGGCTTGCCAGGCCTGGGCCAGGGGACCTGATCACCCCCTGGGGAGGGTAGTAGGTACGGGCGTGAGTGCCCTCTGCAGCCCCCCCCGAGCCTGGGGAGCGAGGTCAAGGCAGCTCCCTTTTCCTCACCCAAAATGTCACGGGCAGGGGAGGCTTGCCGGAGGAAACCGCCTTTCTCCCAACTGCCCTTTCCCCACTTCCTTATCTTACCCACTCACTCCCTGGTGCCAAGGCCACTCCTGCCACCGCCAGCGCGCATGCACCGTGGCCAGAACAACCCCCGCCCCGCTGCAACGGCTCCGGCGTTCTCTCAGAACCAATCCTAGCCCCTATCCCTTCAGTATTGCCATTTAAGGCTACTTCACCTCTTTTCCAGCCCTGCCCTTCTTACCAGCCTATATAACCTGTAATCACCCCTGAATAAATCTCTTTGGCGCATACTCCTACTGGATGAAGAGTGTCTTGTCCTTATCGCCGCCCTCCACACCTTGCACGCCCCCCGCCGAGGACCCGGCCAAGTCCTCCGCCTCGCCCTCGCCTCCGGGAAAGAGCCCCCGCCGCCGGTACCCTTTAAGCAGCCCCGAGAGCTGAGGGCTCAGCTACCGGCCGCCCCTCCCCCTAGAAGCAGTAACCGCGACCGCAACTGGTGCCCCGTGTGAGGGACGTCTCCACACAACAGTTTGGCAGGTCGCCCGCTCGCCCGGACGCCTCTCCAGCTTCCCGTTTCCTCGCCTGCAAGGTAAGGGCCGCCTCTCCTTCGCCGCTTCCGGAGCCGTGGGAGGCTCACTGCTCCGAAGCCGCTCCTCCCTTCCCCCACGCTCTCTTCGTCCTTTTGTATGCGCACTTCTATGACCCCCGTTCCTCCTAACACTCTCCCTCTTCCCCTCCATTACTTTGCTGTAGTTCTTTGTATCTTTATTTCCTCATTTGGTGCCGTGTGCCTCTTTGCAACCGCCCCCCCCGACTGCTCCCGTTGCCAAAGGGCACTGCTTTCCGCTCTCGCCGTCTCCTTCGGCCTCAAGGCCACGGTTTATCTCATTCTCTCTGCTCGGTAAACAACCCCCCCTCCTCCCCCCTCAGCTATGGGTAATCGTATATCTACGTGCCAGGCACCTCAAGTTCGTGCTCTAGCGGGTCTCCTAGACACGCATCGCTGTAAAGTGTCTGTCCGGCAGCTGCAGGTATACTGGGACCTCCTGCTGCCCTTTAACCCATGGCTCACCACTTGCCATCTTTGGGACCCTGTTACTTATGATCGTCTTATTGATCAAGTCACCAACGCCATGGAACATGAGAGCAAGCGCTTCCCTCCCGGCTTGCTCCCCACCTTGATAACCATCCGCTCCTGCCTTCAAGGCTCCCTCCCCCCTGATCGAGGCCCCGTTAAATCCAAGGAGGCCCTATCAACCCAGCCAACAGATTCAGATAGCGATACTAATTCAAATCATGACTCAGACACGGAGTCCTTAGTCAAGCAGATTAACAACGCGCTCGAGGTGACTCCCAAAAAGCAAAATAACACTGAGCCACGCCAAGATGGCGAACTTCCTCCTTCTTCTTCCATCGAGGGGAGGAAATGCTCCGGCGATGACATCAGCCCTAAGCTGGGCCGGAAACCGCGTACGCTTTACCCCGCCCTTCCACAGGGCGGAGTTAGTCCGCCATCTTATGCCTTAGGCCCCGCCCTTTCACAGGGCGGAGTTAGTCCGCCATCTTATGTCTTGAACCCCGCCCTTTCACAGGGCGGGGCTAATCCACCATCTTGCGTCTTAGCCACGCCCACCGCGCCGCCATCTTGCGACGCTTGGGGCCTCCCACTCCCGCCTCCCCCTTCGGCGAGCTCCCCCTCGGAGCCGCTACCGGCAGCTGCCGCCGCTCCTTCCACCCTGCCGACTAACAACCCCTGGCTGCCTTCTACACCTCAAGGCAACCCTTGGGGCAACGCTCCCCCTACCCCCACTCCCGCGCCAAGTCCTCTGCAAGCGCGTCCTCCTTTCTCTCGTGCTTTTCGCTGCTTTCCTCTTAACCTTGCCCCCACCCCACAGAAACCGTATGACTGGTATCCCATTGACTCAGATACTATCAAGCAGCTTCGCAGGGCCGTCAAGGAGGACGGGTTAGGTAGCCCATACGCTTCCCAAATACTGCAGGATCTCGGCATGGACTATTGCATCCCCCAAGACTGGGCCTCGCTTGCCCGTTCCATTCTTAACCCCGGTCAGTTTGTTGACTGGCGTGCTCACTTCCAGGCAGAAGCAGCTCAGCAAAGTGAGCAAGACGCAGCCCTTGGAGTCTATCATCCCCCTGAAGCCTATTTGGGCACTGGAGCATTTCTAAATGCGTCTGCTTATATTAATGTCCCTGCTACCTTCTGGACTGTCCTCAGAGGCATCGCCTTACGCGCGTTTGCCAATTGCTCTGCCCGTCGACCTGACAAATTTACCAAACTCCTCCAGGAGCCAAATGAACCTTTTGCCACCTTCGTTTCCAGGGTTGAAGAGGCCTGTGCTAGAAAAGTTACCGACCCCCAAGCCCAGTTAGCGCTCACCCGCGAACTCATTCTAGAAGGAGCTAACCCCCCCTGTAAGCAAGCCATTCTTCCCTTGCGGGAAAAAAGGATAGATGACTGGGTTCTCGCCTGCAGCGCCTTTGATCCAGCTGCCACGTCCCTAGCCCAGGCTGTCTCTGGCGCCGTCACTGCCGCCTTGGCCGCCACCACCGGTTGTTTTAAATGCGGGCAAAGCGGTCATTTTGCCAGGGAATGCCCCAATACGGAAGTCAAACGCCCGCCTCCCATGCAACGCAATGGGCGCCCCCCTCCCACTCCATGCCCGCGCTGCCAACGTGGTTATCACTGGGCGCGCGATTGCAAAAGCAGCCACAGAGACCTTAATGAGAAAGATTTAAAAAAATTCTGCTATCCCTGGTGCCCTGGCGGTAGTCAACACCAAAGCACTGAGCAGGCTTTAAACTCCAAGCGGGGCAAGCCTCAGCCCCGCCCCTAAGAGGCAGCGTGCCGGCCGGTTCCAATAAAACTAATCAATGCTCCAACAATAAAACGCTTCTCTGGACAGTCCCCCTCACTCCAGAAAAACCTACTCGTAAGTTAAAAATAGAGGGGCAATGGTACACAGGCACGCTCGATTCAGGGGCAGAAATCTCTTGCATGCCCACTCAATATGCCACCATGTGCATGGTTCTTGATGGTCCCTCGGTAGTGGGAGCCACTGGTACCTCCACCTCTCTTCAGGCCATAGGGCCCATTAAGTGGGAGGATGAGGAGGGCCACTCAGGCACCTTCCGCCCGTTATTTCTACACACCATAGACCAAATTTTATGGGGCCGTGACATCCTCGCCGCCTCTGGGGCAGTGCTTACCACGCGGCCCCCCCCAATAATGTGCGCCACTGCTCGTTTAACACCTCCAGCGCCCGTTCCTCTGCAGTGGGATACTGAGGAACCTATATGGGTGGAGCAGTGGCCCCTTCCCACGCATAAATTAATAACACTCCAAGCCCTTGTCCAAGAACAATTGGACGCTGGCCACATAGAGCCTTCTACTAGTCCCTATAATTCGCCAGTGTTTGTTATTCATAAAAAAGCCACAGGAAAATTTAGGCTCCTCAATGATCTGCGGGAAATCAATAAGCATATTCTTCCGATGGGTTCCCCGCAGCCTGGCCTCCCCCATCCGGTAGCCATCCCGGCCCACTATCACGTAGCCACCATTGACATCAAAGACTGTTCTTTTCCATCCCGCTACATGAGCGAGACCGCCCGTGCTTTGCCTTTACAGTCCCCGTCCCCAATCACGCGGGCGCGGCTAATAGGTACCAATGGAAAGTCCTCCCTCAAGGGATGCGTAACAGTCCGGCCATCTGCCAGATGTATGTTAATCACGCAGTGGCCCCCCTGCGAAAGCAGGCCATGCTCATCCATTACATGGATAACATCTTAGTGGCCTCTGAGGACGCCAAGGCACTTCCTCTAATCCTCAAAGACCTTACCACTAATTTAGCTGACCTCGGCCTTACGATTCAACTCGATGAAGTTCAAATTGTGCCACCATTAGCCTTCTTAGGGTTTAGTATTGATAAAACCATTGCTCCGTCCGCTCCCCAGCTGGACATACCGGACCGGGTCACTATCACTGAGCTTCAACAGCTCTGCGGTCAAATCAATTGGCTCCGCTCTGCGTTGCCGATCACCACAGCGCAGCTACAACCACTCTTTATGCTGCTGAGTGTCCCTGAAGCCCCGCCGCTAGCAATCTCCCGGCGCATTAAGCTCACCCAGGAGGCAAAGGAGGCCATTGCTGCCATTAACAAGGCGCTCGCCGCCTGCTGTCTCAACAGGTTCAGCACTAGAGAGGGCAATCTTATAGCACTCATCCTCCCTACGCCCGGCACACCTATGGGCTGCCTGTGGCAGGAAGGCCCTCTACTTTGGGCGCATCCCGCTAAAAGTCGACTTAGGAAGATTTGCCCCGCAGTGCGGCTCTGGATCAGCCTAGCTTCAGATCTAGTTACCTTGGCTGTTCATGTATTCGGAGAGCCGCCAGAAAAAATTGTTTAGCCCCTAAACACAGGCCAAACCCATCTGCTTATACGTGACAACCCAGACATGCAAATCCTTTTAGAAGGATTCCAGGGGGAATTCAGCTGCCACTATCCTAGCCATCGGCTGTTACAGGGACTCGCCAAGCTTCCCTTCCGCAGCCCCTTCCATCCTTTCCCCTCCTCTGCACCCATCCCGGGTGCCAATACCGTCTTTACTGACGCCTCCAAAACCCGTTTCGCCTTCCTCTCTTATTCGCAGGACCATCCGGAACCCCGCTTATTCAGTTATGTCAACCTTCATTCGGTCCAAGTGGGGGAAATTCTGGCAATGTCATGCGCACTAAACGCCCACTGCAGCCACCCAGTAAACATTTTCACTGACAGCCTCTACACGTATCAGGTCTGCCGAGTCCTTGCATTTTCCACCTTTTTCCCTGGGAACTCGGCCATCAATAAAGCACTTTCTAACCTCAGAAGCATCTTAGAGCATAGACAAGATCCTTGGTTCGTTAGCCACATTCGTAGTCACTCAGGCCTTCCGGGGCCCTTGGCTAATGGCAACAGTATAGTAGACCAAGCGGTCTCAGCTCAGACTACCCAAACTATGCTAACTCACACAGCGGCCCCTCCGGGGGACGCTGTTAACCAGGCCAAGTTATTGCATTCCAGGTTTCACTTTTCGGCTACGTCGTTACATCATCTATGTAACCTTCCCTTAAATACCTGTAAACATCTTGTCTGCAATTGTGCAACTTGTGCACCCTTTGCGCCACTTGGCCCCTTACAACCTCAAGGAGTCAACCCACGAGGCTTAAAACCAAATTCTAGATGGCAAATGAATGTAACTCATGTTCCGTCCTTTGGGCGCCTCAAATATGTACATGTAATGATTGACACCTTTTCAGCTATGTGTTATGCGGTCCCTCGTCGGGGAAACGGCCAAACATTGTATCAAAGCCCTGAGACAAGGAATTCTCTTCATGGGAGTCCCCTGGGACTTAAAAACGGACAATGGGCCTGCCTATCGCAGTGCCTCTTTTGCGGCTTTTCTTCAGTTATATAACATCACCCATCATTTCGGCATCCCGTATAATCCACAGGGGCAAGCCATTGTAGAAGCAGTCCATCGCCGCTTAAAAATACAAATTGAAAAAGAAAGGGCAATGCTCCCCCAGGCAACTCCAGGGGACCTTGTTATAGCAGCCCTTATTCACCTTAATCTACTCACATTCAATAAGGAAGGGCTTTCGCCCCTACATAAACATTGGGGGCCCTCGTATAGGCCCACCCAGGCCCCGATGGTTTACTGGAAGGACCCGGAGAATAATACCTGGAAAGGTCCCTCCCCACTTCTCGCCCAGGGGCGCGGGTTTGCTTGTGTTTTCCCACATGATGCAGCACAACCAATATGGATCCCAGGAAGGGCAATCCGGCCCGCCACCAGCAACCACGCGTTCAACGAGACGGGAACGCCGTCGTCTCCGCAGCCTGGTGCACCAGATGACAACAGTACACCTGGGCCTGAACCCCAGTCCGAGCAGAGCGCAGCAGCGGCGAGAAATTAGAAAAATTATACGCCTCTATAAACAGGCAAAACACCATGTCATACACCCTCTCAACCCTCACCCAAGCATAACCTCCCTTCTAATGGTCATGTTAGTTCTTGCCTCTTCTACCCAGGGTGATCCCCACCAGCCTTGGAAGTGGACCCTTGCGCGTTGGAAAGACTCCACAATAATTTTTTCCAACACCACAGTAGGATCTCCCTCCTTCGTCTTTTATGCCATTGATCTGTTTGTCCCTCCTAATCTAAAACTTCCTAGTTATCCAGGCAGCCTAAATATTCAGGATTATTATATGTGTCCAGCTTCAAATCCTGGAAAATCATACTGCAAATCCCCAACAAACTATTACTGCCCGTACTGGGGGTGTGAAACATTAGCCACTGGCTGGAAACCTTCTGTCCCTGACAAATTTCTAAACCTCGCAGTAATCCTGTATTCTTGCCAAAATTCAGGCTATCGCTATTTCAACAGGTACCCTTGTCCTAAAAAACTAATGCTCACCATACAAAACCCTGCCGATACGTCTTGGCTCTTGGGTAAAACTTGGGGCTTCCGAATTTGGCTATCGGGGTTCGATCGGGGAACCCTTATATTCATAAGAAAGGAGGCAATAAACCAACCAAAGAAAAATACTGTTATAAAAAAGCCCTTTAACATTAGTCCCAACAAGGTCATTAACCCTCTTTTTCCACAGCCCTCCAGCCACACCTTAGCTCCGGCTAAACGCACTTCAACTACATCTCAAACCCCACCACCCCAGCTTCCTCTGCCCCCTTCTCGTTATTCCTCTCCCCTCCTCAGCCTCATCCAAGCCGCCTTTACCTCAGTAAACTCCTCCAACCCCAATTTTACCTCATCCTGCTGGCTCTGCCTCTCTACCTCTTCCTCACTGTACGAGCCCGTTGCCTCCAACCTCTCCTTTTCAGAAAGCACAGAAAACAGCCCCTTGGAATGCATTTGGAATACCTCTGCCGTCCCCCTAACCTTTCATTCAGTCTCCTATACGGGAAAGTGCGTCCGCCCTCGCTCCAGTAACTCTCCCGACCTCACTGCCTGTGCCAGCTACTCAGCTCCCAGCAGCTCTGCCAAATTTCTCATTCCTCATAACTCCTCCCAATGGCTCTGCTCCTCTACAGGACTTACCCCCTGTCTCAGCACAAATATCATCAGTGAATATAAAGAAACTTGCCTCCTAATTGTCCTTATCCCTAGGGTCTTATACCACAGCGAAGAAGACTTCTTCCTCCGTCTGGAAAGAACTGCAGCTCCTGCCCCACTGCAAAAGCGAGAGCCCATCACCGTCCTCACAATTGCCTCCCTCCTAGGTCTTGCCGGCACTGGCACCGGAATCGCTGCACTAGCCAGTCAAGGCTCCGCCCTAACTCACCTCAGGGCGGCTGTTGACGAAGACATTCATCACTTACAAAACGCTATTTACCATCTAAAAAATTCTGTCAATTCCCTCTCTGAGGTAGTGCTCCAAAACCGCCGAGGTCTTGACCTTCTCCTCCTCAAAGAAGGAGGCCTCTGCGCCGCCCTAGGAGAAGAGTGCTGTGTTTATGCTAATTCCACAGGTCTCGTCGAGGACAGCCTGAAAAGGGTCCGAGAGGGACTGGAAAAGCGTAAAAGAGATCGTGAAGCCACCAGTTATTGGTCCAGTTTTTTCACTCCCATTCTCCCATACATCCTTCCTTTTCTTGGCCCCTTATTAATAATTATTCTAGCTCTCATCTTAGGACCCTGCCTCATCCGCAAAATTGTCCAGCTTGTAAGGAAACAAACGGATGCCATTTTTTCCTCGTTCGTGCAAATCCAGTATCAGCGACTCGCCACCTCTGACGCCCCCCACTCCAAGATGACAGCCAACCCTCCGCGACCTCAACGCCACCGGTCGACTCGCCAACCGCGAGGCCCTTCTCAATCACCTGAACATCGCGCTCTCGCCTCGAGTTCCAGCTTCTCTGAACCCCTGAACTTTAAACCCCTCACCTTCGCCCAGCCCGCTGCAGCGAAGCCATTGTCAAGCACCCGGGCACCACACCAACACTAAGCTCCAGCCTCGCTGAGCCACCGTCAACCCCTTTTTCCCTTCCCTAACCTCCCCTTCCCTCACCCGTAGTGGGCCTCTCCGGTAAAGCCTCTTCCTCTAATTAGAAAAGAAAGGGGAATTGCGGGGTGACTGAGCTTGTACCTCGGCTTGCCAGGCCTGGGCCAGGGGACCTGATCACCCCCTGGGGAGGGTAGTAGGTACGGGCGTGAGTGCCCTCTGCAGCCCCCCCGAGCCTGGGGAGCGAGGTCAAGGCAGCTCCCTTTTCCTCACCCAAAATGCCACTGGCAGGGGAGGCTTGCCGGAGGAAACCGCCTTTCTCCCAACCGCCCTTTCCCCACTTCCTTATCTTACCCACTCACTCCCTGGTGCCAAGGCCACTCCTGCCACCGCCAGCGCGCATGCACCGTGGCCAGAACAACCCCCGCCCCGCTGCAACGGCTCCGGCGTTCTCTCAGAACCAATCCTAGCCCCTATCCCTTCAGTATTGCCATTTAAGGCTACTTCACCTCTTTTCCAGCCCTGCCCTTCTTACCAGCCTATATAACCTGTAATCACCCCTGAATAAATCTCTTTGGCGCATACTCCTACTGGATGAAGAGTGTCTTGTCCTTATCGCCGCCCTCCACACCTTGCACGCCCCCCGCCGAGGACCCGGCCAAGTCCTCCGCCTCGCCCTCGCCTCCGGGAAAGAGCCCCCGCCGCCGGTACCCTTTAAGCAGCCCCGAGAGCTGAGGGCTCAGCTACCGGCCGCCCCTCCCCCTAGAAGCAGTAACCGCGACCGCACACACACACACCCCTTATTCTTGTTGCCCCTGTCCAACCCATGACAATCTGAATAACAGAAAAGGGGTGTTCAAACTACTCCTTTATTTAGCACACTCTATAGAACTTTTGACGTTCGATTTGATTTTCAAAGCTATGAAATTCAAACAGTTTTTCAGACCTGAGGAAAGCAGATGTCTGAGGTCCTGTAAGACGCCCTTTGTCAGACTCACAGGAATGAAGAAAAACTGGGAAGTCGGTAGCATTCATGGGAAGTGCCACAAAGCTGCAAGAAGACACCTCAAAATCCTACTAAACCGGGGAAGGCGCCACTTCACGGTGGCAGCAAGTTGGCTTTGTGGGGGTCCTGGAAAAGCAGCTCAGAAGAAACACAGCATGAACAGCCCGCACGTGCTGACCCGGGACAGTTGGCCATGGATTGAGCTCACGAGCTGCTCTTCTCGTGGACTTCCTACGTTTCAGAGACAATGCCGATTGCCTCGGTCTCAGATCCAGAAAGGCTGGCTTGGCCAGGTTAAAGGGTGAAGTTCATTAGAGATTTTAAAAATATTACCATATCATTTTTAGCTCAGCATAAAATTTAAATGATATAGAAGTTTACTGAATTAAAAGTGAAAGACTTCGCACCTCCAACAAGTCCCTGCATTTCCCAGGGGGAGCATTACAGTTTATTCTTCTATGTATTAACTTGTGGGGGGGATGTCCATGAGTATGCTGTGGCAAGCCATGTTTTTAAAAATATAAATGGGATCTTATTTTGTAACTTGCTCATTTGCTTAATGATGTGTCTTGACAATCCCTCCATAAATGTCTCTGTAAGCTGCAGCTCCTCTCTCAGCGCCTGTGCATTCTTCAAAGTGTCCCTCTTGGCTGTAGCAAGCTCGCTCCTTCTGTCTGAGCTTATATAGTGCTACAGTGAGCTAATCAAGGCCCACGCTGAATGGCCGGGGCCACACCTCCCTGGAAATTATCCAATGAAAGATCTTGCCCACAGTTGAGTGATCACATCTCCATGGAAACATCCAATCAAAAATCTCCAACGCAATCAACACCAATACGTTTCCTGCCCACACAAGACTGCATCAAAGATAATGGCATACATCCAAACCAGCACAATGGAACACCATTGTATGGACATAGCAAGACTTATTTAACTTTCCCCTTTTTTGGATTTTTCACTCTTACAATGTTCCACTGGGCATCTGTGCATGAGCCTTTTTTGTACCCATCTGTGAACACCTATCAAGAAAGTTACCCCCACAAAAGCTGTTGTGGCAAAAGATGAGGTTGATTTCATTTGAATAGATCTGAAATTGCCCCCCTTAACAGGTTTACAATTTCTCTACCATCCAGTGTCACTGACGAGAAGTCTGGTGTGCATTTGGTTTTCTTCCTTTTTAGGGAAGCTGTTCATTCTCTTAGGAACATATGAGAGTTTTCTCTTGGTCTTTGGTTTTCTAAACTTTCAGTAGAATGTGGACCCAGAGCTTAAAGATGGCCTAGGTCTGGGTCTTCCATCCTTTTGTCTTCATATTTGTGCTGAACCAAATACTGATGCTTTGCATCTCTTCAGCACTGAGACCTTTCATTATTTCTCTGACTTTCTTCTCTTGCTTTCTTTTGTTCTCTCCTGAAACTCCTAGAAAAATGCTTAATTTCTTGGACTGAGGGGTGACATCATTTTACTTATTCCTCTATGTTCTAAGAGATCTCTTTGATCTTATTTTCCAGTTCACTGATTTGATCTTTAGCTGTGTTCATTCTACTGATTTGCATTTGCTTGGTTCTTCCTTTTTTGGGGGCAATCATATTTTTAATTTCCAACAGGTTTTTTTATTGTTCTCTATAGTTCTTCACTTCTTCTCTTGTGGGACTTGTGTTTGTTCTTGTTTGTTTTTAATGTTATGGATGCATTAGACTCTCAAATATCAGTGCAGATACTAGTTAAAATATTTGCATTTTTTGGATCTCTGAATTATTTCTGTTTCTTAGTCATCTGCTCCACTTATTTAGCTCATTTCTTCTCTTTTGTGCTCCTGCTTTTACTCAAATGCCTGGAGGTCCTGGATGCTTTGTTAACATTGTTGACTGGGGACTCAGCCGATGAGTGACATAGCTGATTTGGTCCCAACACATTTATCCATTATATGTTTGTTTATCTGTTTATTTCCCTAATACCTCACAACTCTGAGATGGCAGCCAGCTTGTGCCCATGAGCAGGCTCCAGCACATGTGCAGCTGAGCACAGATGGGCAGGAGCTCCACAGATTCAATACCAGTAGCAGTGACAGCAAGAGCCTGGGGTAGTAGCCTTTGCTTTGTTTCCCCCTGAGAATTGCTGCTGTTTCCATTGATTGCTTTACTGATTTGGCCTCTGAGTACCTCGGGAAGGGTTTCAGTGACTGCACATACCAGCAGCCCTCTGCAGACAGGGAGCAAACTGCAGTGGAGAGGGGTCTCCTGTTTGATCTTGCTGGCAGTGCCTCTGCTCTGTACGCTCAGGGTCAGCACGAGGCCTCTAGATGGCTCCCCTCTTCCTGGGGTGCCTGGTGGTGGCCCGAGGCTGTCGTGTGGGACAACGTTCACGCTTAGGCTAGAGCTCCAACCTCTCCCGACCTGCTCAAACCTTCCCACACGTTTCTCCTTCCCTCGTTCCAGGCTGTGGTGCCTCTCCTTGGCTCAATCTAAGTCCATCTTTTCTTCATTTCCCAGGAATGTATCACAGCTCTTGGATAAATATGGCACTCTGTTTTCCAGTGATGTTTAAATATATTTTCTGTCATTTGAAGGAATTTTGGATGGGAAAGACCCATATGCATATGGATCTGTTTTGAATAAAGAATAAACAGGGTGTTAATTCAGCGGGTGCCCAGAGGAGAGCCTCTCAGGAGGTGACTGCCAACTGAGGCCTGAGGAATGAGTACAAATGAGTTGTTACAGGTATTACATGATGTGATGGTCAAGTTCACGTGTCAGCTAGGCTGGGTCACAGAGTCCATTATCTGGTCAAGCAAACACTGTTCCAATTGTTACTGTGAGGGTATTTCATGGATTTAAATCATTAGCCAGTTGATTGCATCTATGTCCAATTGCATCTACAATCAACAAAGGAGACGGCCTTCAACAATGAGAAAGCCTCATCCAATCACTTGAAGTCTTTGAAAGGAGAAGTGATGACTTCAGCAGTCAGAAGAGAGAATTTCCATCTCAAATTCAGCCAGCCAGCGTCTCCTGGGGAATTAATCGAAAACCTTCATTGGAATTCCCAGCTTGCAGCCTACCCTATGGAATTTGGACTTGCCCATCCCCATGGTCATGTGAGACAATTCCTTTAATAAATCCCTCAACATTTATATATGTAAATGTATATACATCTCCTGCTGGTTCTGTTTCTCTGGAGAGCCCTGACCTATGCAGGTTGTGTGGTTGGGGTGTTGGCTTACCTGTTGACCAGCTGTCTTCCACCTGAAAGAAAACCAGTGTAGGTCTCCACCTCACCCTACACAAGATAAAATATCATAGCATTAGTGATCAAATATATTAAAACAAAACAATAATATAATCAGAAGGAAATTTTGAGATAATATTCTTATAACCTAGAAGCTGAGAGAGTTTTTTTAAATAAAAATAGAAAACTCAAAATCTTAAAGAAAAATGAGATGCATTTTACTATATCAGCTTAGGCATTTTTATGTAACAATAACAAGTTACATAAATACAAAGAATGATAGACTGAGGAAAATGCTTGCAGATCG
This sequence comes from Choloepus didactylus, assembly GCF_015220235.1. Taxonomy (NCBI): domain Eukaryota; kingdom Metazoa; phylum Chordata; class Mammalia; order Pilosa; family Megalonychidae; genus Choloepus; species Choloepus didactylus. Next base: position 25,490,654 of record NC_051317.1, on the reverse strand, counting down.
TATGGCAGAGAAAGCATTCATTTATATCCGTATTATACAAAAGTCTCTTACTTTTTATTTAGAAAAAGATAGGCAATCCAGTGGGAAAATAGCAAAAAAATAAGACGTAGCCATACACCAAAAATGACGTACAAATGGCTTATAAAATTTAAAATTTTGCATAGCCTCAGCCATGGTCAGGGAAATGCAAACTCAAACAATAAAACACCATTTTCTTCCCTTCAGAATGGCGCAAATTAAAAAAAATTTTGCACATCTAGTGCTAATGAGGATGGGCAAATCAGTGCTCATTTATATTTCTGGTAGAACCAAGAAGTGAAATGACATCTTGGGAATGTTATCTGGCCTTGTTTACTAAATTAAGTAAGAATATACTTTTACCCAGCTATCTTTTTTGGAGGGAATTTATCATATAGAAATATTAGAACTTGCACATAAAGATATGCTGGAGCATGCTCACCGAAGCAGTGTTCATATTAGCAAAAACTTGAAAACCACCTGGCTGCCTGTCTTTGGCAGATAGGTGAACAGATTATGGCACATCTATGTTGCTGAATATTAGGCAGTGCTTGAAAAAAATTATTTCCTGCATGCAAAACTTTAAAAGTGCTGGCTCAGAGTCAGTTCTCCAGATATTAGGTTACGCCACATGGCTGATTTTCATTATTTTTGATGTACAAACAGGCACTTCAAAAATTCTCCCTAATGGGAGGCTGATTGTGTTGTGCATTGCAAGGAAAGAGAAGTGTAGCAAGCTACAGGTGCAATGTGGGAGCTGGTTTTGTCTAAAAATAACAACAGAGAGAAACACTCTACTCTCATAAATGTCAATTAAGTTGTGTGCATGTTTGTACATGTGTGGAGGTATGCACAGAGAGATAGTAACCCAATTTTTCACATCATAACCTCGGAGAGATGTGTTTGCAGGCTGGGAGGGAGACTGACTCTTTCCCTGTATTGTTTGACTAGCTACAATAAGCATACACTACTTTGATAACTAAAACATCAAATAAAACAAAACAAAACAGAGACTAAATGGAGTGAACACATCCCCACTGTGATCTAGATTTCCAGGGCAGAACATCAGTGTCTCAAATCTAAAGTAGAAAGCAGACTTTTTTGGGGGGAAACTGCGGTCGCAGTTGATTCGTCTGGGGGGGGGGGTGGCGGCCGGTAGCTAAATCCTAGGCTCCCAGGCTTGCTCTGAAGGTACCGGCGGCGGGGGCTCTTTCCCGGAGGCGAAGGCGAGGCGGGGGATTTGGCCAGGTCCCCGGCGGGGGGGCGTGCAAGGTGTGGAGGGCGGCGAGAAGGAACAGGCAGGACACGGTACTTGAGGGATGATGAAACCAAGAGAGCTTTATTAGGCGAGAACACAAGCTTATATTGGGCGATTAGAGGGCGGGGTAGCTATAGAGGTCGAAGGCTTGGATTGGTTCAGAGAGGGCGCGGAGGTTGAATGACAAGGGGCGGGAGTAGTTTTGGTAACTGCGCATGCGCACTGACGGTGGGGGAGTTGCTCTGGCAATGGGGAGTGTCAGGGGCAAGATAAGGGGGTGGGGAAAAGGCGGTTCCCTCCGGCAAGCCTCCCCTACGGTGGTATTTTGGGTGAGGAAATGGGGCCTGCCTCCGGCCTCACTTTCCCAGGCCTGGGGGGCAGTGGAGGGCGCTGTCGCCCGTGCCCACCACCCTCCCCAGGGGCTGATCAGGTCCCCCAGCCCAGGCCCGCCAAGTCGAAGCACGTGATCAGTATCCCGCATTTCCCCCTTTTTTCTAATTAAAGGAAGAAGCTTACCGGAGAGGTCCGCCAAAGGATGAGGGAAGGGGAAGGTTGGGGAGGGGAAAAAGGGTTGACGGTAGCTCAGCAAGGCTGGAGCTCAGCGTTGGTGTGGCACCCGGGTGCTCGACAGGAGCCTTGTTGCTTGCGGGATGGACGAGGATGGGAGGTTTAAAGTTGGAGGTTCAGATAAATTGGAGCTTGAGGTTGGTGCGATGTTCAGGCGATCGAGAAGGGCCTCGCGGTCGGCGGGTTGACCGGTGGCGGTGAGGTTGCGGAGGGTTGGTCGCCATCCCGGAGTAGGGAGCGTTAGAGGTGGCGAGTCGCTGGTACTGGATTTGCACGAACGAGGAAAAAATAGCATCTGTTTGTTTTCTTACAAGTTGAATAATTCTACGGATAATACAGGGTTCTAAAGTGAGAGCTAGAATGATCATTAGTAAGGGGCCGAGGAGAGGGAGGAGGTAAGGGAGGAGGGGGGTAAAGATGTGGGACCAATAACTGGTGGCTTCACGGTCTCTTCTACGTTGTTCTAGTCCCTCTCGGACTTTCTTTAGGCTGTCCTCGGCGAGACCTGTGGAATTGGCATATACACAGCACTTTTTTCCTAGGGTGGCGCAGAGGCCTCCTTCTTTGAGAAGGAGAAGGTCGAGACCTCGGCGGTTTTGGAGCACTACCTCAGAGAGGGAATTGACAGAATTTTTAAGATGGGAAATAGCGTCTTGTAGGTGACGAATGTCCTCGTCAACAGCCGCCCGGAGATGAGTTAGGGCGGAGCTTTGACTGGCTAATGCAGCGATTCCGGTGCCAGCGCCTGTAAGACCTAGGAGGGAGGCAATCGTGAGAACGGTGATGGGCTCTCGCTTTTGCAGAGGGGCAGGAGCTGCAGTTGTTTCTAGGTGGAGGAAGAAGTCTTTCTCACTGTGGTATAGGACCCTAGGGATGAGGACAATTAAGAGGCAAGTTTTATGAGTTGTATTGAGGGTTTGTACATTAAGGCAGGGGGTAAGTCCTGTAGAGGAGCAGAGCCATTGGGAGGAGTTGTGGGGAATAAGAAACTTGGCAGAGCTGCTGGGAGAGGAGTAGTTGGCACAAGCTGTGAGGCTGGGAGAGTTACTCGAGCGAGGGCGGATGCACTTTCCTGTAAAGGAGACTGAATGAAAGGTTAAGGGGACGGCAGAGGTATTCCAATTGCATTCCGAGGGGCTGTCCTCTGTGTTTTCTGAAAAAGAGAGGTTGGAGGCGACCGGCTCATACAGGGGGGAGGAAGTGGAGAGGCAAAGCCAACAAGAGGAGGTGAGATTGGGGTTGGAGGAATTCACTGAGGTGAAGGCCGCTTGGATAAGGTCGAGGAGGGGAGAGGAGTAATGAGAGGGGGGTAGGAAAGGTTGGGGTGGTGGCGTTGGCGATGCGCTGTTTGTAGCTGAGGTGCGGTTTCCGGATGCGCTGCTTGTACTTGAGGTGCGGCTGGAGGGCTGTGGACTAAGAGGGTTAATGACTTTATTAGGACCAATGGCAGAGGGGTTTTTTAGTACAGCCTCCTTTTTTATTAATATAAGGGAACCCAGGTCGGTCCCTTTTATGTAAATCCGAAAGCCCCAAGTTCGACCGAGGAGCCAAGAGGGATCAGCAGGGAGCAGCACGGTGAGATTTAAATGTGAGCAGTCACCTGTAGGTGCAGTGTGGTGATAACCTCCATAGATACCCCAGGTAATGGGTTCTTCAGGAGGCTGGCAGTTCAGGGGAGCCCATTTTAGAGTTAGGTAAAGATCAGTGGTGTAAGGCTTCCAGTAAGTGGCTAATGTTTCACATCCCCAGTATGCACAGTAATATTGGTTGGGAGTATTACAGTAAGGTTTTCCAGAGTTTGAGGATGGGCACATGTAATATTGGGCTTGATTCCAACCAGTGGGGCGTACTAAAGGAGTGGGAAATAAATCAGTTGCATTGACAAGAAAAGAAGGTCGCCCTGCTGTAACTTGGGTTTGTATAACTGTGGAATCTTCCCATCGTGCCAAGGTCCATTTCCAAGGTTGGTGGGGGGAGTGGGGCTGAGAGATGGCCCGGGTAGAAGAGGCGAGAGCCAACATGATCGTAAGAAGGGAAGCAATACTAGGGTGAGGGTTGTGGAGGTGTAGGGGGCTGGTTTTTGCCTGCCTATAGAGGCGTATAATTTCTCTTATCTCTATATTCTCTGGGGTCTCACTCGGGCTGGGGTTCAGGCTCAGGTGTACTGTTGTCATCTGGTGCACCAGGCTGCGGAGACGACGGCGTTCTCGTCTCGTTAGACGCTTGGTTGCTGGTGGCGGGCCGGATTGCCCTTCCTGGGATCCAGATTGGTTGTGCTGCATCATCTGGGAAAACACAAGCAAACCCGCGCCCCTGGGCGAGGAGTGGGGAGGGACCCTTCCAGGCATTATTCTCTGGGTCCTTCCAGTAAACCATTGGGGCCTGGGTGGGCCTATACGAGGGCCCCCAATGTTTATGTAGGGGCGAAAGCCCTTCCGTATTGAATGTGAGTAGATTAAGGTGAATAAGGGCTGCTATGATAAGGTCCCCTGGAGTTGCCTGGGGGAGCATGGCCCTTTCTTTTTCAATTTGTGTTTTTAAGCGGCGATGGACTGCTTCCACAATGGCTTGCCCCTGTGGATTATAGGGGATGCCGAAATGATGGGTGATGTTATATAACTGAAGAAAGGCCGCAAAGGAGGCACTGCGATAGGCAGGCCCATTGTCCGTTTTTAGGTCCCAGGGGACTTCCATGAAGAGAATTCCTTGTCTTAGGGCCTTGATACAGTGTTTGGCCGTTTCCCCGGCAAGGGGGACTGCATAACACATGGCCGAGAAGGTGTCAATTATTACATGTACATACTTGAGGCGCCCAAAGGACGGTACATGAGTTACATCCATTTGCCATCTAGAATTGGGCTTTAGGCCTCGTGGGTTGACTCCCTGAGGTTGCAGGGGGCCAAGCGGCGCAAAGGGCGCACAAGTTGCACAATTGCGGACAAGATGTTTACAGGTATCTAGGGGGAGGCCACATAGATGATGCAACGACGTAGCCGAAAAGTGAAACCTGGAATGCAATAACTTGGCCTGGTTAACAGCATCCTCTGGAGGGGCTGCCGTGTGGGTTAGCATAGCTTGGGTATTCTGAGCTGAGACCGCTTGGTCCACTATACTATTGCCATTAGCCAGGGGCCCCGGAAGGCCTGAGTGGCTACGAATGTGGCTAATGAACCAAGGATCCTGTCGATGCTCCAGGATGCTTCTGAGGTCAGAAAGTGCTTTATCAATGGCCGAGTTTCCCGGGAAAAAGGTGGAAAACGCGAGGACTCGGCAGACCTGATAAGTGTAGAGGCTGTCAGTGAAAATGTTTACTGGGTGGTTGCAGTGGGCGTTCAGCGCGTATGACACTGCCATAATTTCCCCCACTTGGAGTGAATGAAGGTTGACATAACTGAATAGGTGGGGTTCCGGGTGGTCCTGGGAATAAGAGAGGAAGGCAAAACGGGTTTTGGAGGCGTCAGTGAAGACGGTGGTGGCACCCGGGATGGGTGCAGAGGAGGGGAAAGGATGGAAGGGGCTGCGGAAGGGAAGCTTGGCGAGTCCCTGTAACAGCCGATGGCTAGGATAGTGGCAGCTGAATTCCCCCTGAAATCCTTCTAAGAGGATTTGCATGTCCGGGTTATCACGTATAAGCAGGCGGGTTTGGCCTGCGTCTAGGGGCCAAACAATTTTTTCTGGCGGCTCTCCGAATACATGAACAGCCAGGGTGACTAGATCTGAAGCTAGGCTGATCCAGAGCCGCACTGCGGGGCAAATTTTTCTAAGCCAGCTTTTAGCAGGGTGCACCCAAAGTAGAGGGCCTGGCACGGGAGTGGGGGTAGGGGCAGCGCTGTTCTAAGGGTTGCCTTGAGGTGTAGAAGGCAGCCAGGGGTTGTTTGCCGGCAGGGTGGGAGGGGCGGCGGCAGCTGCCGGTAGCGGCTCCGAGGGGGAGCTTGTCAAAGGGGGAGGTGGAAGTGGGAGGCCCCAAGCGTCGCAAGATGGCGGCGCGGTAGGCGTGGTTAAGACACAAGATGGTGGACTAGCCCCGCCCTGGGAAAGGGCGGGGTCCAAGGCACAAAATGGCGGACTAGCTCCGCCCTGCGAAAGGGCGGGGTCTAAGGCATAAGATGGCGGACTAGCTCCGCCCTGCGAAAGGGCGGGGCTTAAGGCATAAGATGGCGGACTAGCTCCGCCCTGTGAAAGGGAGGGGCCTAAGGCATAAAATGGCGGACTAGCTCCGCCCTGTGAAAGGGCGGGGTAAAGCGCATGCGGTTTCAGGTCTGGCTTAGGGCTGACGTCATCACTAGAGCACTTCCTTCCCTCAGTAGAAGAAGAAGGAGGAAGTTCGCCATTTTGGAGCAGTCTGGGGGGGGCAGTTGCAAAGAGGCACACGGCGCGAAACAAAGAAAGAAACACACAAAGGATTACAGTAAAGTAATGGAGGGGAAGAGGGAGAACGTTAGGAGGAATGGGGGTCATAGAAGAAAAGGACGAGAGGCAGACGAAAGAATGGGTAGTGGGGAAGGGAGGAGCGGCTCCGGAGCGGCGAGGGAGAGGCGGCCCCTGACGCGGAGCGGCAAGGGAGAAGCGGCTCCGGGAGCGGCGAGGGAGAGGCGGCCCTTACCTTGCAGGCGAGGAAAAGGAGAGCTGGAGAGGCGTCCGGGCGAGCGAGTGGCTTCACTGGACCGCTGCGTGGAGAGGACGTCGAATTGCAGGTGCCCCACGTTGGGCGCCAGTTGCGGTCGCAGTTGATTCGTCTGAGGGGGGGGTGGCGGCCGGTAGCTAAATCCTAGGCTCCCAGGCTTGCTCTGAAGGTACCGGCGGCGGGGGCTCTTTCCCGGAGGCGAAGGCGAGGCGGGGGGATTTGGCCAGGTCCCCGGCGGGGGGGCGTGCAAGGTGTGGAGGGCGACGAGAAGGAACAGGCAGGACACGGTACTTGAGGGATGATGAAACCAAGAGAGCTTTATTAGGCGAGAACACAAGCTTATATTGGGCGATTAGAGGGCGGAGTAGCTATAGAGGTCGAAGGCTTGGATTGGTTCAGAGAGGGCGCGGAGGTTGAATGACAAGGGGCGGGAGTAGTTTTGGTAACTGCGCATGCGCACTGATGGTGGGGGAGTTGCTCTGGCAATGGGGAGTGTCAGGGGCAAGATAAGGGGGTGGGGAAAAGGCGGTTCCCTCCGGCAAGCCTCTCCTACAGTGGTATTTTGGGTGAGGAAATGGGGCCTGCCTCCGGCCTCACTTTCCCAGGCCTGGGGGGCAGTGGAGGGCGCTGTCACCCGTGCCCACCACCCTCCCCAGGGGCTGATCAGGTCCCCCAGCCCAGGCCCGCCAAGTCGAAGCACGTGATCAGTATCCCGCAGGAAACAAAATTCTCTCTCTGGTTGGGTGTGAATTTGAGCACTCAGAAGTGGAGGAGATGGGGTCCTGGGGGGAAGATGACTCAGAGGCAAAAACGAGCTGAAAAAATTCTCAGTGCGGGCATTTTGCTCATAAAATGCAGAAGTGTGTGCAAAAGAGACAAGGATATCTGCAGTCACAGTTTATTTTTAAAAAGGAAGCCACTGAACCGACGGTGCAAAAGGGACACGAGCAGCTGCTCCTTGATGTCCCACCATGAGCAGGTGCTGGGAACGACCCTGGAGGGTGTGGCATGGCCCCTACCCACCTCCTCCCTGGCCAGACCCCATCCCCAGGGCCCGGAGGCTCCTGGCTGCCTCTGAGTACCAGGCAGGGTTTGCAGAGACTCCGACCCTCTGCGGCCCCCTGTGGGTCAGATCCTGGTGGTCAGGGGCCTGGAGGCTTCAGGGGGCTTGTCTCACAATCGCGTCGAGGAAGGGATCCTGCCCGTGCTGCTGCCACCTCTCCCAGGTGGGGGCTGGGTGGCTGCGCTAAGTTGCATGAAACACTTGCACCCTCTGCTTTTGCTGTACCCTGGGCAGCTGCCTTACAGAACAAACAACCTGTTCTGGTTTGCTAATGCTGCCAGCATGCAAAACACCAGAGATGGATTGGCTTTTATAAAGGAGGTTTATTTGGTTACAAAGTCACAGTCTTAAGGCCATAAAGTGTCCAAGGTAACACATCAGCAATTGGGTACCTTCACTGGAGGATGGTCAATGGTGTCCAGAAAACTTTTGTTAGCTGGGAAAGCACGTGGCTGGCATCTCAGAGTTCTGGTTTCAAAATGGCTTTTCCCAGGACGTTCCTCTCTAGGCTGCAGTTCCTCAAAAATGTCACTCTTAGTTGCTCTTGGGGTGTTTGACCTCTCTTAGCTTCTCTGGAGCAAGAGCCTGCTTTCAACAGCCGTCTTCAAACTGTCTCTCATCTGCAGCTACTCTCTCAGCTCCCTTGTGTTCTTCAAAGTGTCCCTCTTGGCTGTAGCAAGCTCGCTCCTTCTGTCTGAGCTTATATAGTGCTCCAGTAAACTAATCAAAGCCCACACTGAATGCGCAGGGCCACACCTCTGTGGAAATTATCCAGTGAAAGATCTCATGTACAGTTGAGTGATCACATCCATGGAAACATCCAATCCAAAGTCTCCAACCCAATCAACACCAATACGTTTCCAGCCCACATAAGACTGCATCAAAGATAATGGCGTGTGGGGGATATAATACATCCAAAACAGCACATTCCACCCCTTGGACCTGAAAATGACATGATCTTTCCATATTCAAAATACATTCACCCATCACAATATCACAAAAATTAAATTATGTCAGTAACAATAGTTAAGTACAAGATCCCATCAAAATCAGTTATAGGTATGGTCTGTCCTAAAGCAACATTCCCCACTAGCTGTGTACCTGTGAAACTCAGAATAAGTTATCTGCTTCCAATTTACAAAGGAGGGACAGTCATAGGATAAACACTCCCATTGCCAAAAGGAGAAATTGAAAGGAAAATAGGGTTCACAGGACCAAAACAGTTCCTAAAACCCACAGGCCAAACTCCATTAGATTTCAAAGTCTGAGAGTCATTTAGTGTGATGTTTTATCCTCGGGGCTTGAGAGAGCAAGAGTCCAACCCCTTTCAAAGGCTTATGCAGCAGCCCTTTCCTCTCCAAATGCTGGGGTGAGTGCTCCAACATGTCCACATATTGGGGAGACCAGCTTCTTCTCGGCCCCACCCTCCTCAAACATCAGGGTGCCACCCAGACTCTGCCTCTCCAGGGCAAAAGCTCTCCCCTCTCTGAACAGTGGGGTGGTGGCCAGGCTCTCCCCAATCCCCGGGGAATGTGCTCCACCCTCTCTGGGGCCTGGTGTGGCAGCACTCTTCCTGAGCATCAAAGCTGAAGGCCCGCCTTCTGCCTCCAGGGTAAACTCACCCTTTCCAAATGCATGGTCTGCTCCGGAGACCTCTTGACTCCAGACCTCAATCTCCATGATTCTGTCCTTGAAGAAATTTTTCCTTCAATTCGTTCCTTCTCTGTCCCTTCCAGTCCAGACTGACAGTGCTTCAGTCTATACAGAGCTCACAAAAATTCTGTAGGCTTGGCATGCAGTTTATAGGGGTCAAACCATCAGACAATAGGACTTCCCACAAATCCTTTCTGGATAACTCCATCTCCAATCCTGACTTGTACTGAAATGGTGGTCGGGTTCCATGTTTGGTCAAATCCTCACATGGGGCTGTAGTCTCTGGGTCTCACTTTTTGGAAGCCCAGAACTTTCCAAACTATCAGTTTCTGGTTTCTTCATACAAAGAGTTCATCTCTTGGCTTATCTCTGTCCTGTCGCATTTTACTATAAGCTGCAAGGAGAAGCCAGGCTATATCATCCACACGTTGTCTGGAGATCTCTCAGCTAAGTATCCCAGTTCGTTGCTTTCAAATTCTGCCTTCCATCCAACACCAGGACACAATTTTGCTAAATTCTCTGCCACTTTGAAAGGAGGATCACCTGTCTTCCAGTTGGCAACAACAGTCATCATTTCTGCTCAAGACCTCATCAGAAGTATCTTTAGAGTCCATATTTCCACAAACAGCCTCTTCAAAGCAATTTGGGCATTTTCTATCAAGCTCCTCACAATTCTTCCAGAATCTTCCCATTATCTGTTTAAAAAGTCATTCCAACATTTTTGGTATTTGCAAAATCAGCAGCAGCAGCACCCCACTCCCGGTACCAAAGTCTGTTCTGGTTTGCTAATGCTGCCGTGTTGCAAAACACCAGAAATTGATTGACTTTTATAAAGGGGATTTATTTGGTTAAAAAGTTACAGTATTAAGGCCATAAAGTGTCCAAGGTAAGGCATCAACAATAGGGTACCTTCACTGGCAAAAGGCCATTGGCATCTGGTAAACCTCTGTTAGCTGGGAAGGCACATGGCTGGCATCCACTTGCTCCCAGGTTGCATTTCAAAATGGCATTCTCCAAAAAGTCAGCATCAGCTTTCAACAGCCATCTTCAAAAATGTCTCTCTAAGCTGTAGACAACGTCAGGGGTCCACAACTCCAAGCATTTCTGAGCTAAGCCAGCTAGTGACTGCATCTGTGCCAGCATTTTTAAAGGACTCCAGAGATTAAATCAAGACCCATGCTAGATGGACGGGGCCACACTTCCATGGAAATAATTAGTCAGAGTTATCATCTACAGTTGGGTGGGTCACATCTCCATGGAAACAAGTTGATCCAAATATTCCAACCTAATCAACAGTAATATGTCTGCCCCCACAAAATTGCATTAATGAGCATGGCATCTGGGGGACATAATACATCAAAACCAGCACAATAGCCAAATATGGGAAATGGATGCTCCGCAGGAAATCAGGTGAGAGGATGCTGTGGAGTCTGGGAGCTGTAGCTGGTTTAAATCCAGTGGGAGGGAAATGCAGGAGAGAGAGGGAGCTCCTCAGGGCACCAGCTACCAGCACATGTCTCTTGGGCTCACATGCACCCTAAGTGCTGACCTCAGGTCTTCCTTCTCAGCCTGAAGGAGAAAGGAGGCTCCGAGGGGATGGCTCATGAACCTGCAGTTTGAGCAGAGGTGGGCAGGGCTTCTTGGCTCAGCTTGGCTGCCTTGGGAGCAGCTGGGAGGTTGTGCCAGTTTGGATATATTATGGCCCCCAAAACACCATTATCTTTGATGCAGTCTTGTGGAGGGAGATGCATTAATGGTGATTAGGTTGAAGCCTTTGGATTAGGTTGTTTCCATGGAGATGTGCCCCACCCAACTGTGGGTGATAACTCTGATTAGATAATTTCCATGGAGGTGTGGCCCCACCCATTCAGTATGGGCCTTGATTAGTTCCTTGGAGCACTATAAAAGTTCAGACAGAAGGAGCAAGCTTGCTACAGCCAAGAGGGACATTTGAAGAATACACAGGAGCTGAGAGAGGAGCTGGAACACAACCTGGGATCAGCAGACACCAGCCACCTGCCTTCCCAGCTAACGGAGGTTTTATGGATGCCATTGGGCTTCTTTCAGTGAAGGTGTACTAGTTGATGCCATAGATTGGACACCTATGGCCTTAAAACTGTAACTTTGTATCCAAATAAACCCCCTTTATAAAAGCCAATCCATTTCTGGTGTTTTGCAAAATAGCAGCATTAGCAAACCGGAACAGAGGTCATGTTCTGATTCCCACAAGGGCTCGTCACTCAGATGTCCATGTGTTCTGGCTGTTGGCTGGCACACGGCTGTGGCCAGAGCCCCCCACAGGGTCTTTCCATGTGGCTGCTGACTTCTTCTCAGCTTGGTGGCTCGGTTCAAAGGGCAAGTGTCCCAGGAGGACCAGAGGTTCACCCTATCGCCTTGGGGACCCAGCTTTGGAAAGCACTCACTGTCGCTTCTGCCCCAGCTTCAAAGAGGGGAACACAGTCCCTGCCTCTGGGTGGATGAGTCACAGTGTAAGAAGAGCCTGTGGGAGGGAATGCTTTGATGCAGAAAAATGCATCGGAAATACGCTGAATGCCCCATTATCCCATAGAACAGGGCCTGTTACAGGAGCTCTTCTGTGACCAGCTTTCCTTTCTCTCCAGACAGCATCAACTCCAGGCTTTCCCTCGCAGTGTATCTTCATCATCTTTTTATGGCCACTCGTTCTTTCAGATGGCAACAGTGTCTGTGCTAGTTTGGATATATTATGTCCCTCCAAAAGCCATACTCTTTGATGGAATCTTGTGGGGGCCGATGTACTAGCGTTGATCAGATTGGAATCCTTTGATTGAGTGTTTCCATGGAGATGTGATTCAATCAACTGTAAGTGAAATGTTGGTTTGGATAATTTCCATGGAGGTGTTACCCCACCCATTCAGGGTGGGTGTTAATTGGATCACTGGAGTCCTATAAAGGAATTCACAGACAGAAGGACCTGAGAGCAACTGAGTGACATTTTGAAAAGCAGCTGCAGCTAAGAGAGGACAAACCGCCCCAAAAGCAACATTTTGGAGAATGCCACTTGGAAACGCAGCTTGGGAGCAAGCAGATACCAGCCACGCTCCTTCCCAGCTAACAGAGGTTTTCCAGACACCATTGGCCATCCTCCAGTGAAGGTGCCTGATTGTTGATGTGCTACCTTGGACACTTTATGGCCTTATGACTGTAAATGTGTAACCAAATAAACCCCTTTATAAAAGCCAATCCATCTCTGGTATTTTGCATAATGGCAGCATTAGCAAACTGGAACAGTGACTAAGCCTGGGCACAATGCATTTTGTGCTTTTCCCAGCATATCTTCAAAACAGATTCTGAGAGTGGGCTTGCTGGGTCAGTTCTGATTCTCTGGGGCCTTGCATAAATGAACCACGCAGGCCAAGGACCTGGGTCTGGCTCCTTTTGCTCGACTTCTTAACATGAAATTCGTCTGCACCACTGCTTTAGCTGCAGTCGGCTGCTTTTCATCGTTCCATCACCCATCACTGACCGAGCCACTTTACCCACCCATTCTACTGCAGACAGATGTGTGTGCAGTTTCCATGGAGGGGCTGCTACAGACGATCCCCGTGGACATTCCTGTTGAGATGACCTGCTATCCAGGTGGAGGTTTCTCTAGGGTGAGGGCTCAGGTGTGGACTTCCTGGATTACCAGGTGTCTCCAGACTGAGCTCCCAGGTGGCTGTGCTGACCCACTCCACGGGCAGCAGGGGCCGCCCACCATCCCCGGCCTCACCAGCTGTGGATTTGTCGGACTGCTCAGTCTCCCCCACCCTCACGGTGGCATCTCGCTGTGAAAGTCATCCGCACCTCTCAGGTCGCTCCCGAGGCTCTCACCTTTCTGGCTGTTTTCCCCCGGAGCCTCTCCATGCAGCAGCGCCTCAGAGGTCCTCTGCACATTCTCTCAGGTGGATTGTCTTTATCTTATACGTTCTGTATGGAGCCTTTTATGGGCTATTTATAATGCAAATGCTTCCTCTGGCGTCTTGGGTTGTCTTTTCACTCCCTTTCATAAAACCCCTTTCTCCCCGATAATAATAGGGCAGATTTGGGCCCAGTCCCTAGACAAAAAACAAGTGTGGGATCTGGAATAAGGGGCAGTGGGGTAGAGCTGAGTGTGGTTTCCCTCCAGCCGCCCGGCGCGGAGCCGGCTTGCACCAGGTGCTCTCGGAGGCTTGCACCGCGGGCCGAGCACCTCCGGAGCCCGGTCTGGTGGTGAGCCTCGAGGCCCACATCACTTATAGATGCCTTGCTGGCAGCACAGCATAAATACTGCACTAAAGCTTCCATTTGTCCTTTGTGCTGTGCTTTCTGAACTTATGCAATATGAATTATGTTTTGTAACGGCCCCTCTGTTGGGGTCTTTGGGGAAAAGCAGGACAAATCAAATTGCACTCATTCCTAAAGGGACTCGACTTCAGTTCAAGGAAATACATTTAATCTGACATAGTTACTCCAACGATCTCTTGTGTTATCTTTTATTGAACACAAAATTGGCTCTGCCGGCCAAACCTTTGCACAGTGGACGTCCTCGCACTGAGGTGCCACAGCGTGGGAGGAGGGTCCAGGCCTCTGTGTGAACAGGTGGGGGCCGCTGACCCCAAATGGCACCTCCCCACGCGGGAGCACATCGGTGGGCAGGGTGGCCCCGTGGGCTCCAGTCACTCCTAGAGCAGTGCGCGTGGATGCCCTGGGAACCCTGGGGGGCCGAGGTGCATCGAAACCCTCTGCAGCCCCATACAACCAAGGATGGGGGTGCTGAGGCCATCCCTTATCTCCGAACGACGTCCAGATTCCCAAGGCTCTGCCGGACCCAGCCCTGGACATGGCAGGGGCAATGTCAGCCCCTCCGTCTCAGCTTCCTCATGTGCAAAGTGAGGGGTGAGGGCCAGCCCCCCAGGAGGCCCTGCTGGGAAGATAAAGCACCCCTCCTGAGACATGCCTACTCCATGTCGAGTGCAACGGAGGACCTCACCGGGCCCTAGCGGGGTCAAGAATGGCCCCAGCTCCACCTCCTGGAGCTCCCCAACAAAGAACCCCAAGCCTGGGGGGTGCCAAAAACAACAGGCATTGTCCCCTCCAGTGCCGGGGTCCAGGTGTGGGCAGGCTGCACTCCCTCAAAGGCTCTGGGGAGCCCCTCCTGCCCTCCCGGTCATCCTTGGCCCCTGGACCTGCACACACGTCGCTCCAGTCTCCACTTCCCTGTCTCCCCGCGGCCCTCCGCTATCCTCTCCTCACAAGGACATGAGCCGGGTTGGGTCAGGGCCCACCCCACTCTAGGAGGTCTCGTCTCAGCTAATTACGTCTGCAATGACCCTGTTTCCAAATAAGGCCACTTTCAGAGGTACCTGGAGAGGGGTAGGACTTCAACATACCTTTTTGGAGCACGCACTTCAACCCACAAGCGGCATCTGAGGCATCTGCAATCCTAAGGTCTGGGGGCCTGGGAAAGGCCATTGTGGTGGGGGTGAGGGCACAGATGGAGCCGACAGGGGACACAGGCCACACTGAGCTCAGACGGTGGCTGTGAAGGAGGAAGCTCAGTGTGTCCCCCACGTGTGTGTGTGTGTGTGATGTGTGTGAATTGTATGCATGTGAATCATTTGTGTGTGAAGTGTGTGTGACATGTGGATCATGTGCGAATGAATTGTGTGTATGTATTGAAGCATGTGTGAATTGTGTGTGTGAATTGCATGTGTGTGTGAATTGTGTGTGTGGATTGTGTGGATGTGTGTGACTCATGTGGATGTGTGTGAATCGTGTGTGTGTGTGAATTCTGTGTGTGATGTGCGTGTGGACTGCACGTGTCTGTGGCCGGCCTGCAGGAGAGCATGCCCACCTTGGGTGCTCTCCGTCTCTCTTCCTCGGTCCCCACGTGCTGTGCACCTGCTGAGAGTCTCACACACCTGCCAACTCTGGTTTCCTCGGCACCAGTGAGACTCATTCTGGCAAAGGCTGCAGAGTTCCGTGGGGGCTCGGGCTCTAAAGGGAAATGAACGTCCTCAGGGGCTTCCTCGAGTCCCACCTGGGAAGACCCCGCCACAGCACTGCCGCACAAGCTGGGCAGGGCACAGGGACGGCACTTCACAGCCCCCTCACCACCCTGGTGACCCACAAGCTTCTGCCCTGGGAGGACTCGTTTGCGGGTCCTCTCTGTGCATTGGGGTGCACCCGAGTCCCTCTGTCCTGGACGATGCGCCTCACAGGACACTCCCAGATGTGGTGACTTTCAGCAACACACGTGGAGCTCGCGGCTTCGGTGGGTCAGGAGCCTGGTCTTCCAGCTCAGCATCCAGGGGCCACAGGGAGGTGTTGGTGGGGACTGGTCTTCCTGAGGTTCTCCAGGCAAGAGGAACCTCCAGGCCTGCTCGGTGTGTGTTGGGGATTTGGGTCCTTGCTGGCCGTGGCGGGGGCTGCCCTCTGTCCCTTGCCTCATGGATCTCTCTGGGGATTGCTCAGAGCATGGTGGCTTCAGCAGAATGAGCGAGCGAAGGAAAGTGAGAAAAAGTGTCCACAAGACACACATCTGGGACCTAATCTCATAAGAGCATCCCATCACTTTTGCCACATTCTGCTCTAGAAGCGAGTCAAGAGGAGGGGATTGCCCAAGCGTGGGGACCAGGAGACATGGTTGGGGCCACGTTAGAAGGGCACCAACTGCACAATGGAAGAACAGTGCCAAGACCTCACCTCAGCACCCCCATCCTCAAACCTTCCAGAAGAAATGGACCCAGCACGGAGATGCATCAACTCATTGAGAAGCTCAGAACCTATTTCAAGGACCTCAACTACAGCAGTGATAGATTTGTCTCGGGCTCTGGTTTAATAAGAAAAATAACAGGACATGTAGACATGTACTTAGCTTGGCACATAAATAAGAATTATTTTATGGTTTTAATAATGTAGAAATGCAAGGCTGGTTCCCAAGTTGGCAAAGACCATGGACTTGGATGCCAAGGCAAGGCTGTATCGGGATGACTCCCAGCTCTGTGGGGCCCTGGCAGCTCTCCCTCGCCCAGAAACGCCGCTCGTCCTCCAGAGCATCCCTGGCGATTGCTTGCTTTTTAACTTGCAGTAAACGCAACCAAACTCCTCCTTACTCTTGTCCCACATTACAGCGGAGAGGACTGGACTCGCACCTACCAGAGGGAGCATCCAAGCAGGTTGCTCTGTGGTCCCCCAACATTCTTTCTTGCAAAGGCACAGATGTGACTTAGCAGGGGAAAGGCCATAGATCCCTAAGGTAAATGCAGGGTTTGAGGTGGGCTGTCCATTCTGGGGAGACAGAGGACCCAGGGGACAAGGCTGAGCAAGGAGCCATCTGCTCCAGGCATCCACTGAGCCCATTGAGCCCCTAAACACTGTGCCAGGCAAGGGTGGAAGCACCGAGGCTGCTCTCTGAGACTGACTCCAGTGGTGCCGATGGTGTCGAGGAGATGGCCAGTAACCAACCAACCAGCAAACCAACTAACCAAACAACCAAACAACTGACCAAACCACCCAGCCAACCAACTGACCAAACAACCAAACCAACCAAACAACCAACCAAACTAACCAAACAACCAAACAACTGACCAGACAACCAAACCAACCAGCCAACCAACTAAACCAACTGACCAACCGAACAACCAGCTGACCAATCGACCAATCAATGCGGCTTTAACTACAGGAGCTCAGACGGGGCTGAGGTGGCCAGAGGGCAGGAAGAGGGCTTGCCCAGTGCGGCGGTTGGGAATCCATCCAGCAGGCAACATGGGGGCTGAAGACTCAGGGAGGACAAGGAGGTGACCACACAGAGACCCAAGACACACGTCCAGTGGAGGGAATGCTGAAGTCCAGGGCCAGGGACTGGTAGGACTCAGTGTGGACCAGGGACAGAGAGGAGAGAGGGGAAAGGGATGCCAGAGTGGAGTGGCCGTGGAGGACCACAGGGGAAGCGGCTGGAGGGGGCATGAGGCGGGTGGGACAGCACGGAAGGGCCACCCTGAGCTGCTTACTCCTGTGACATGTGACGACACATCCTCGAACCCAGAACCCAGCTCTGGGCCAGGAGGAGCACTGCCCTTGGCCCGTGGAAGCCACATCCTGTCCAGTGCTGCTCCTGTGACCCATGGTGGCCATCCTCGCTTCGCCTGTGGTGCTGGCCTGGCTGCCCTCTGCCCTCCGCTCCGGCGTTGTCTGGTCTTGCCTTGTTCTGCTTTGCCCCCTCCAGCCCTGCCGCGCGGGGCCAACCACAGGAGCACAGCCCCTTGGCCCGGCTGCTTCCTCCGTCCGTCCCCTCCCTGCCCCATCCTTTCCAGCTCAGAAGTGTCACCGCTCGGCCACACTTTGCTTTTCTCGCAACATCACAGCAGTATGGAGGGTGTGGTGTGTCTTTGGCCCCCAGTGCTCACGCGTGACTTGAGGGGGAGCTCCCCGAGGTGTGTGCCTTCCCGTTGGTAGGGATAAGGCGGGGGGTGACCAGGGCCCCTTCACAGCCGCGGACAGGGTTGGGGGGGGCAGGCCCTCTCACCCAGGCCTGCGGGCCGGCACCTGCTCTGTTCGCCCTGACTGCCCACCCGGGGCCAGGCACAGGGAGCCCAAGACCGAGCCCCAGGTCACCCTCATTCTGGCTGCAGGGGAACTTGCTGATGCCAGGTGTGGGGGCATTGCCTGGGGCACAGAGCAGAGTGGGGTGCACAGGAGCCCCTGGGAACAGAGCAGAGTGGGGGGGAGGTGTGAGGAAATTGGTCTGCAGGGGCAGATAGAAACATCCAGAAAGACCACGTGTCTCCAAGAAGGGAAAGGACCCCTATTTGGGGCAGTGGCCCCCATCTCCTGTGTCGGCCGTGCCCTCTGTGCTCCTGCAAGGTGTTCCACGGGCTGCGAGCCCGGAAGGCTCTCCCGGGCTTCCCGTCGGATGGTCCCGCCCCACCATCTCCCCACCCGCCTGGAGACCCCCTCCTCAGGCTCCCTCACCAGGGCTGCCCTCTGTCCAGTGGCCGCGGCCCCCGGTGGCTGCAGAAGGAGGTGGACAAACAGACTGTTGGTCAGCACGGCCCGGCCTCTGGGCTGGACTCGCTGGGCCCTGGGTGCCAGCCTGGCTGCCACTTGGGGCGGCAGCTCGGGGAGCCCCAGCCCCTCACACTGGCCTGGGCCCCGAGGAGGGAACGGACGGCGCAGGTCCTCAGGGCCTGCCACTCTCACCAAAGCAGCACGGGGGGAAGGCGAGGCCGCGGGGAGGTTTACGGATCTCTGTCCCGTGTGCGGGAGGTTACAGCAGACGCCGCAACATCTCACAGCGGAGAGGAAATGCCCTGCGCCCTTCCCGGGCCACGGGGTCCCCAGAACACCTGGAAGGAATAACCTTTCCTCCGTGGGGGTCCGCGAGGGAGCAAGGGTCCTCCAGACACTCACCCACCTTTCCTCAGGATCACCCCAGCTTTGCCATCTCCCCTCTATGCCCAGCGAATGGCACAGAGGCCCCTCACCGCGCTGCACGGGGCCACCGGAGACGGCCGCTGCCAAGCCCAAGAGGCCGAGATTAGCCCGAGCGTCCAGCCGGGCTGCCGGGAAGAGACGGCCCCTCTCGATGGTGCCCAGCTCCGCGCTGCGGGAGGGACAGGCAGACGGATGGCACAACCCACGTGTGCCACATGCCACACGCCAGGATGGCTGCCCCAGAGCCCAGAGTGGGCGCATCTCTGACAGACACGTCTCCGTGAGGGACACTGTGCTCCTGGGCAGGAGAAAGGGTCACCCCTTCCGGGAGCATCTTCCGAGGAGCCGCCGAGCCCAAGCTCTTGGCCACGTGCTCGCACGTCAGTGTCGCACCCCAGCCCCGCCCCGGGGAGCAGACTCGCCCGTGGGACGCCGGGCCCTGGACACGGCTGCTGGGGAGCCCGGCTCGCCGGCGGTGGGTATGCGTCGTGAGAACCCGGGGTGCATGGCGGGTCCCCGGTTTGCTGTTTGCTCGCTGCCTGTGCTGTGGCCACACGGGGACCCCTGGGAGGGGGTTGAGCCCAGTCCCAGCTGCACCTAGGGGTCCAGCAGGAGCTTGCTTTCTGGATACACGGTGACCTGTCCTGGGGCTCCCTTCACATCCAGCCCCCACTGCACTCCGAGGTGGTGGTCACGTGTGGTGGAAGCCCGGAGAGATGGCTGGGAGGTGGAGGGTGCAAGACCCACTCCCCAAGTTTACCCCAGGAGAGCACGAGAGGATGCCCACCCCACTCTGTTCTGCACCTGAACTTGGGTTTGGGTGGGAGCTCGGAGAAGGCGAGCACTGGCCCGGTCCAGCGGCTCTCTGCGGGGTGATGGAGCCACCGCGGGCCGGCAGATTAACGGTGTGAGTTCACCGTGCAACACCCGGGCCCTGCTAATTGGAGTACATGCATTTTCCTATCTGTCACACGGGGCACTTGGAAACCTCTGTGGTCTTGTTTGTGACAGACAGACACAAATAGCATTTGGGGGCTGGCCAGGCAGCTCACTGTCACGCAAGCTGTCAGCGGCCGGTGCCGAGTGATGGCCGGAGTTAATTCTGGGAGCCGGTGGCTTCAGAGCTCAGTGTCCAGAGGGATCAAGTTTGGACTGATTGTTCCAAGGGCCTTCACTTTGGGGGGTCTTTGGAGGACTGCTAGTCGCGGCCGCACAGGGGTCCCTGCTCACCATCTGTGGGCACCATGCCAGGCGGGCCAGGGTCTCCTCCTGCTGTCCCTCTGTCCCCCAGAGAGTGGCAAAGGCCCATCAGCCTCTACGAGGCGCTCCCTCACGACTCCCCATCGACTGGCTCGTGAGATCGTCTCTGCCTTGGTAATTGCTGCTTTCTGTCTCACCCAGCACAGCCCACGGTGAAGAGCACCTGCACACGAGTGGAGAAGCACGTTCATCTGTGCAGACGAGCCGAGTCCCCGGAGAGGATGGCACACCACACCCCCATCCCAGCTCTGCAGGACGGGAAGCTGGGTCAGCCCCTGAGCCCAGGCCATGCCAGGACGAGTGTCCTGGGCCTGGAGAGAGCCCTGGCCTCACGGCATCATGTCAGGATAACAGCTGGACTTGAGCGTCCAGGAGGCCGGGCGGCAGTGGGGGGCCTGGCCAGGTCTGGGCTGTCGCAGCCCAAGCAACACGCAAGTAGCGGGCACGGGGGCACAGGAGGGGGGTGCCCGAACGCTCTGCAAGGTGGACCCTGCTGGGAGCTGGTCCACCGCCTGGGCCCGGGGGCAAGACCTGGCTAGACAGGTGTTCCTGGAGTGTGGGCACAGCGAGGGGCTGCAGGGCTTCTGGGTGCTGCATCTGCTCCAAGCCCTGCAGGCCGTTCCCTCCGTGCTGGCTGCATGGAGACGTGCTGGGAGGAGCAAGCTGGGGCCGTCCTGATTTTCCAGGGAGATGACATGGACCAGGCAGCCTCCTCCCCAGGCCTGGGAGGATGGGGTCACAGGGTGCTCACAGCTGAGGGGTCCCGGCAGCTCTCGGGTAGGGAGGCAGCTCCCTAAGGGTGGGCAGTGCACTTGAGCCCACGCCCTCAGTGGCCCACGCAGGACAAGGGCCCCTGCTCGGCCCCTTGGCCACTGGACACCTCACCGAGGGCAGATGTGGGTCGGTCACAGCCCCTGGGGAGGCGCTGGCTCACCGCACGCGCACAGCCGGAGGGGCCAGCCCGGGAGAGCAGGAGGCTCGGGGCGTCTCGGCTCTGCTGCGGCCAGCGACTGACGTCCCCGCGGAGCGAAGCCTCTTGGGTCTCTCAGCCATCACCTGGACGCTGTGGGTCCCATGGGGGTCTGCATATCCCGGGCCTGGGCCGCTTCCTGCTGGGACAGAGGGGGAAGTGGGGACACGGCCGCCCCCTCTGCCCAGCTCGGCCTCCAGCCGGCGCCCACGCTGCCCCTCGGCTGTGCCCGCGCCAGACAGCAGCCCACTCCCTGCGCCCCCTGCTCGCCGAGGCCGGCCACTGCCCTCACTCCACAGGACGCTGAGGCCTGGGGGGAGCAAGAGGGGAGGCCCCGCCTCTCCTGGGCAGACGTCTTGTGGACCCGCAAAAAACCGCCACAGACACATGCCAGCTCCGAGCTGGTGGTGACAAAAATGCATAAAACATAAGCATCAGTGACAAATCTTCAGATTCTTAGTTATAGAAAATAAGCGAAGGCACACTTCAGTGTCAGTTTTTCTAATGACCCGAATGTTTATATCACAGAGGATGAGCTCGCAGGCCCGAGAAGGTCTATTTGTCTGGCGAGATGAAAGCTGTGGAGCAAGGCAGCCAAGCCACCATCAACCGAAAAAGTTTGTAAAGGTGAGAAATGCGTGATTTATCCTCTCTCCACCCAGACACTGGCACTGGATGGCAATGCAGTGAGAAACCGAATAACAAATATCATCAGGGAAAAAACCAGGAACAAGAAACTACAGCCCATTTGTCCACATGCAAAATAAAATGCGAAAGTGAAATAAAAAGCATTCTAATGGGTACGGCTCCCAAGAATAGCTCTTGAAATCACACTTGTAATGAAAGTGTCTCACCGGCGAGATTATGGCACCAACAGGGAGGCTGAGCCGCCTAATTCCGCCTCCCCTTTTCAGGAGACTCGAGGCCGGGGGCCGCGGCCGGCTGAGCACCCAGGCCTGAGCCCTGCCCCAGCGGCTGCTCTTTCTGAGGCTCCAAGTGCATCTGGTTGTGTCCAAAGTGGCTGCCGGCCCCAGAAATAGCCCCTTCTCCATCCCCACCTGTTCCCGGCTGCGGTCGTCGTTGACTTGTCTAGTGGGGGGGAGTGGCGGCCGGTTGCTAAATCCTAGGCTCTCAGGATTGCTCGGAGGGTACCGGCGGCGGGGGCTCTTTCCCGGAGGCGAGGGCGAGGCGGGGGACTGGGCCCGGTCCCCGGCGGAGGCGTGCAAAGTATGGAGGGCGGCGAGAAAGGAACAGGCGGGACACCTTTCTTTTAGGATGAAGAAGCCAAGAGAGTTTATTAGGGGAGAGTACAAGCTTATATCGGGCGGTTTAGAGGGCGGGGTGGCTGTACGGGTTAAAGGCTTGGATTGGTTCTGAGAGGGCGTGAAGGTTGATTGAAAAGGTGCGGGAGTTGCTCCGGTAACGAAGAGGGTGGAGGGTACGGGTAAGGCACGGGGGTGGGGTTTTTCTCCGGCAAGCCCTCCCCAACGATTGTACTTTGGGGTGAGGAAATGGGGCCTGCCTCCGGCCTCACTTTCTCAGGCCTGGGGGGCTGTGGAGGGCGCTGTCACCCGTGCCCACCACCCTCCCCAGGGGCTGATCAGGCCCCCCAGCCCAGGCCCGCCAAGTCGAAGCACGTAATCAGTGTCCCGCACCCGGCATTATCTAATGGGATTCGGAGCCTTCCTAAAAGCCATTTTAAAATTTAAAATGTCCAACACTTCGTGAAGGAATGCCTGTGTAGCTCCAAGCAGGCCGCCTCGCCTCGCGGGCACACGTTCCACAGCAGACGCTGCCCAGGCCTTAGGGGCGAGCAAGCTGGGGCCTGGGGGCCACATCTCCAACTTGTGATCTGAATAGGGTGGCTGGATCTAGCAAAGGCAAGCAAATAAGCCAGAACGAAAAGACAGCACTCCCCATTAAATTAGAAAATCAGATGAACAACAAATCGCTTTTAAGCATAAGTATGTCCCAAATATCAAATGGGACATACTTATCCTAAAAAATCCTTTGTTGGTTGCGGTCGCAATTGATTCATCTGGGGGGGGGGGGTGGCGGCCGGTCGCTAAATCCTAGGCTCTCAGGATTGCTCGGAGGGTACCGGCGGCGGGGGGCTCTTTCCCGGAGGCGAGGGCGAGGCGGGGGACTTGGCCAGGTCCCCGGCGGAGGCGTGCAAAGTATGGAGGGCGGCGAGAAAGGAACAGGCGGGACACGTTTCTTTTTAGGGTGAAGAAACCAAGAGAGACATTTTATTAGGGGAGAGTACAAGCTTATAACGGGCGGTCTAGAGGGCGGGGTAGCTGTAGAGGTTAAAGGCTTGGATTGGTTCTGAGAGGGCGCGGAGGTTGGTTGTGGGGTGTTGCACAATGATTGGTGCATGCGCACTGGCAGTAGGGGACGTTGCATTGTAACGGAGGGGTTGAGTGATTAGACGAGGGAGGCGGTCTTACCCGGCAAGCTTCCTCCAACGGTTGGTTTTGGGTGAGGAATTGGGGCCTGCCTCCGGCCTCACCTTCTCAGGCCCGGGGGGCTGTGGAGGGCGCTGTCACCCGTACCCACTACCCTCCCCAGGGGTGGATCCAGTCCCCCGGCCCAGGCCCGCCAGGTTGAAGCATGTAATCAGTATCCCGCAGTTGGTTCCCTGAAATTCAAATTAAACCGGCCGCCTGTATTTTACCTGGTGACCCTAGATCTGAAGGCTGAGGAAAATCGAGGCATGAGGGCCAAAACTTGCTTCCAAGCTCATCTTGTCTTCCATTGCCTCTTTGCCCAGAACGGGCGTGGGGCACGGGCCCGGCCGGTCGTGAGCCCCGGGGGCAGAGGTGGCAGCACCCACCTGGCCTCCGGAGTCTCCAGCCAACCTGCAGGAATGGTTGCAGAGGCCGGCGCCCACCAGCTCGCCGCAGGGCCCCCGGCCGTGCCCCAACTCTCCCGGGCACATGCTCAGGCAGCAGCATGCACCGCCGTGGCGGGCCTTTTGTTTCCCGGGACGGTTTCTTTAAAATGTTTTTCAGACTCTGGGAGAACAGCTCAGGGGATGCAAAAGCATCCCACAGGGTTTCAGGAGCAGTGGCCATTTGTACACGAAGACCTGGAGGGTTTATCAGCCATCTCCGCAAGGTAACAAATGACCCCGACACCCAGAGGCCTAAATCTACAGCCAGCATTTGATCATCGCAGTTTCTCAGGGCTGGGATCCAGCACAGCCCAGCTGGTCGCTCCTGTCTCGGGACCTCTCTTGGGGTTGCAGACAAGAAGGGTAGAGGCTGGAGTCATTTGGCGCTCGGCTGCAGCTGGAAGACCCCGTCACATCCAAGCAGCCCTCTCATGAGCCAGGCAGGTGCTTTGGCTGTGGGGCCTCCCCACAGGGCTGCTTGAGCATCCTCACGACCCAGCGGCCAGCTGCCCTCGGCCAGCGATCCAGGGAGGATGTGGCTCCTCTCCCCTCGGAGCTCCTATGGGGTCTCACTTTTATTAATTGCATCTTACTGTATGTGGTAGTGTTTTGGGCAAAAAAAATGGCTGCAAGTACTGCCCTCTCTCTCCCTTCCCCTTTGCAACGCAACGTTGCAGCCACTCCTCTCACGGGGTAGGGTTTCCCTCCCCATTCCAGGGATCAGCAGAATGTGCTGGAAGGGCCTTTGTGCCAGCTCCAAGTCCTGGCCTCAGGAGGCCTTGACATTTCCTCATTCTCTTGGAACGCTCTGCAGAAGCCAAGGGAATGAGCCCAGACAAGCCAGCCTGGTGATGAGTGGCCACGTGCCCAGAACCAATCCCCAGGGATTCCAGCCACGGCAGACCTGCCTGAGAGCTTGGCCAGGACCCGCGTCTCCACCCACAGCCAAAATGCAAGGGGGCTCTGCAGGGAGCAGCAGAGACAACTGAGTCCAGGCCAAATCGCCAACGACAGAATCACCAGCTAGGTAAATGGTTGTCGTTTGAACCCACTAAACGTCAGGGTGGTTTGTTATGCAGCAGTAGCCAACAGATACTTTGCACTTTCACAGTTTGTTTTGTCTCTTCCTGAGCAGATGTGCTGTTTGGCTTCTCTCCGAATCCCCAGGGCCTGGAAATGTGGCCAACAAAACAGTGTCACGCATCCAAGGCTGCCCCATGTCTTCTTCCGGGCTCGTCATGCCCACCCACCCCAAACACCATCAAGTGTGCGAAGTGAAGTCAAGAGTGGGAGTTGCACTTACACACCCTCGGCCACCTGCCTAGAAGAAGGCGGTGCTCAGGCTCCAGCCCCACTTCCTGAGTGTGCAAAGCTTGAGGTGAATATAAATATCTCAGCATGGGCAGGAGGCTCCTTGTCTCACTCCCCCACCTCCTCTTTCATCCATACAAGCCTCAGATGCCTTCTCAAGAGGCCCTCGGCCACCCTGGCGTGAACACAGCCCCTCCCCCGCCTCCCACCTGGCCCTCCCCTCCGCACCTGCGGTGGGCAGCTGGCGACCTGCCCACCTGTCAGACGGGCCCTGCGACCTGCCACGGCCTGGTCCACGTCACTGCCACCGGCAGCCAACTCTGCATCCGCAGGCCTCGGCCCTTCCTTCTGTGGGCTTTTACCCCTTTTCCTATTAAACTGCGTTTATTAAAACCCAGCAGGAGAACACCATTGAGCAGGCCCTGAGCTGAGACCACCCGTGTGCTCCAACCCAGGGAGCCCTTCAGCTGCCCCGACCCCTCGCCACCAGCCAGGGAGAGCGGGTGAGGCCAGGCGGCCCCTCGCCCGAGTCTATCCCCGAGGTAGACAGGCTCCAGGGGCTGAGGTCAGCCACAGTGCCAGGCCACACAGGGGCCATTGCAGGGGTCTCGGGGCCAGGGTGGGTCCAGGGTGCATGCCCACACTGTGTGGAGGGGGGCTGGCAGAGTGGGCAGGAGAGAACCAGGGGCTCTTCCTTCACCCGGTCAGCAAGGAGCCCACAGCCAGCCCTTTGCCAGGTCCCGGAGCATCCCTGAAAGGACGGGGCTGGAAGTGACCTGGCTGCCCCGGTGCCCCATGGCCCCCGCCTCCAGGCCCAGGGCCCCGAGACCCGGCACACCAACTCCTAAAGCGCCGCCCAGCTCAGTGGTCCCCAGGGGCGTCCTTAGCAGCTTCCCCAGGTGTGAAGATGTGACGCAGCCTCGTCCGCTGCTGCCCGGCCCATGGCCCCTCTGCGGCCCCCGCACCCCGACAGTCCCAGGTGAGCCCCTCCTCTGCAGATGCCTCAGCCTCGGGGCCTTCACTGAGCACCTGCTGCCCACCTGCCACCCGCCAGGCCCAGAGATGAACTCGGGATGGGAAGGGGCAGTGCTGATGCCCAGGGCAGCCAGCAAGGGGCCCTGGAGGACAGGGCTCGCCCGGCCAGGCCGCCCGCCTGCTCCCACCCTCACCTCCTCTCCAGTTCCCTTGGGGAAGACCCCAGCACCAGCCCCAGCTCCAGCCCCTGCCCCTCGGCTTCTCCTCCCCTGCATCATCCCTGCCTGCTGTCAGCAACCCCTCAGAGGCCCCCTCCCTGCTGAGCCCCTCCCCGGCCCCCTGTCGCCCCCTCGCCCGGGAGAAACCGCCAGGCACTGAGCCCTAGCCGACCGGCTCACACACGTCTCGCCTTTCCTCTCACCCGGCTCGTGCCCCACCTGACCCGCCCAGTCCCTCGGCCTCTCCAGGGCTGACCTCAGTGGCTGGGAGAACATTCCAGAGCCCAGGAGACAGCCATTTTCACGGAAGACGGTTCTGACCACAAAAGCAGATCTGGAGTAAAATGTGGACAAACGCAAAGCTCATCCCGATTTCAAAGAAGAATCTGCAGACGTCCATGAAACTGCAGAGGGCACGAGCGAAGCGAGCGTGGCCTTCAGGTCCTCGCACACCCTGGGGTCTCAGGGGAGGCCCTGGAGGGTGAGCAGGAGCTGCCCCCGCCCGGCCCGGGTGCCTTCTGAGAGCCTTTTGCATTTTTGCTTGAAAAGCCCACACATTCACATGGAGTAGACATGACCAACCCTGTTTTACACCCAAGAAAACGGAAAACCACAGGCTAGCTGACTTCCAGAGCCACTGCCCAGAAACTCCTGCACAACGGAAGGGCCCTTAGATCCCAATATGTCTAGGGACATCCGTGGGTGACAAAGCCCCAGTGTCTGGGGGCAGCCTCCTCTGAGCCTGGCATTGAGACCCCCACCCAGGCGTCCGCTGGCGAGGGCCAGGGGCCCGGGGTCTGTGCGTGGGCCATTTCCAGCCACGGCAAAGACAGCGCTCTCCCCGGGTGCACCTGCCTCCAGCTCGGCCTGAGGGCTGGACACTTTGGCCGGGCTGGACGTGTGTCCCACAAGGTGCCCTCCTGGACACCCCTGAGCCTTCGTGTCTCCCCCAGACCCACCCCGGCCGGCTGGCTTAGGTCTGGCCCCACCACGGGCAGCTGCAACACAAGCGCCGCAAGGCCCCATGTGGCCCACATCTGTCTTCTCTAGCTTTATTTATTTTTTTATTAGGAGAGACAATGGAAAGGAATGAGAAAAAAAAAAGGGAAAGAGAAATAATAAGGAGATTCCGGAGATTAAAGGCACATGAGGGTGACAAAAAAAGCTATGACTTCGTCAAATTTTATTAATGGTTTGCCCATCTGCATCCCGACAATAATTAACTATACACAGCTGAAATTAGCTGATAGGAGTGGCTGTCCTGGGCAAGTCGAATGAGCTCCGATTATATCAATCGTTTTCAACCAGTGTCCCTGGTTATCAAACCATCAAATAAATTTGTCCGCTCTCTTCCTTTGGGGGGAGAAACTTTAATTATCCAGCCCTGGCGCGTGGCAGGTCATTAATAAAGCCAGTTATCAGGCGGCAGGTTCAGGGAGTTGCACTGTTATCCGTCTTTTATCTAAATAAACATTTGGGAAATGTCCTTAAAATTATTATAGATACTTTGCCGCTGCCCCACATGGAAACGTTTTCACGGAAGCCGCTGCGTCCAGCACAAGGCATGAGGCGCCCCAGCCCGCCCGCCACTCCGCTCGCGCCTAGTGGGGCCGGGGTCCCCGAGTCGGACTGCACCGTGATGGATCTCAGCGACCTGCAAATGCAGATAAGGGGGCCGTCGCCACATGGGCTGGTTCTCCTTAATGTATATTTCCTCAGCCTTTCGGTTATGTATGCATTCTTTATTTCCATGCCACATACATCAATGACAAACGGAAGAATCGAAGAGCTGGGAATAACACAGAACAGGCCCTTGGGTTTCCTTCCTCGCCAGAGCTGCTCTTATTGAAGGGATACTAAACAATCATTGTATTCCATGTCCAAGAAAGTAACGGTTATCCTGAAAAGGCCTTCAAGACCCACCTCCTGGCACGATGATACACGCATCGCACATTGTGGTTCTGTTGTGAGCCCGTTGTCGGCTCTCCCATGTTCCAGGCAGGGTTTACACAAACCAAAGGTAAGGGCAGGTGCAAAGACCCATCCCTGTTTGGACTGTTTCTCTAGATGGTCTAAGCAGGTGCTGTTGGGGTGTGCGGGTAGGTACCCCACTGCCAGACACCCCGTGCTGCTAGCCTGGCACAACGACCAGCAGAGAGCACCACTCAGAAAACAGCCATGGAACGAATAGAATTATAGAATGAAAAGTCAAAACACCAAGCTTTATCAAATAACATCTGAAGGAAGAGCATCAGGGACCCCTAGAATGTGTTTCTCTTCTTCTGTTGCCCTCTCCCTGGTTCTCTCAGTGGTTTTCTGCACACCCAGGTGAAGTCCACAGAAGTGGAAGGAAAACATAGCAGCCGAGACATTTATCAAATGGAACATGCCCCGGTGCCCCAGGCTGGAGATTTCCGAGGGGAAAGAGGGTCTGCCAGTGACTCAGATGGCCCAAAGCAGGTTCACACCAGCAGGGAAGCTCCACGGCCAGCGGGGTGGAGAGAAGGCAATGCTGGAGCACGTGCTTGT
The DNA here is from genome assembly GCF_015220235.1 of Choloepus didactylus. Taxonomy (NCBI): domain Eukaryota; kingdom Metazoa; phylum Chordata; class Mammalia; order Pilosa; family Megalonychidae; genus Choloepus; species Choloepus didactylus. The sequence continues at coordinate 25,461,877 of NC_051317.1, read as the reverse complement.
CTCTCCTTCGCAGAAATAGCAAAGGAGAAGCAAATTCTCAGCACAGACTTTACAACACTGAGACTTCTGTGGGACTTGTGGAGACGTGCTGATGGCGACACCTGCACCCAGGAATTTAAACACCCCACAGGGCGAGGAGTGGGCAGGACAAGACAGCCCGATGCCGAAACTCCACCTGGAGCAGCCTCGAGTCTGGTGGATGGTCATGGGGAGCAGCGTTTTGACAATCATCCAACAGAATGGAGATGGCAACAATCCAGGACCAGGACAGACAGATGGACCCAGGACCAGGACGGAGGATGGACCCAAGACCAGGACGGACACCACTGTGTTGGGCCTGTGGCTGCTTCATTTTGTTTTCTTCTCTTATTTTCTAACCCAGGCTCTCGGAGCTGGGCAGATTCAATCATTGGTATTGATCCCTCTGGCTATTGACCAGCAATCAGACTGTAAATCACCCAAGTAGATTGTCCAGGATCAAAACATAAGATCATTGCACAAAAAACAGAGTGCACGAGGCATTCCTGAGATCTGGGTTGTTTGCTTGTTTGTTTTGCCTCCTTTTGGTAGGTTTTTACTGCACAAGAATCAGGACTTTGTTCTGTAGTTATTTCTTGCTACTTCAGGACATTCAATGATTGTCATGCAGTCCCACCGAGACCTACAACAGCTGCGGGAATCTCATTATTTCATTTAAAGCCGGGTTCCCCTGGCACCCAGCCCACCCTTTGGTGCTGTGTTGGGTCTGGGCATCCAAGCCGTGTTGTGTTTGCTTCAAACAAGAGCCTTCAGCCCTTTGAAAGGCACATGGCACCAGGGGGCCCTGCATCCAGAGCCCCAACCCTCGGGCTCAACCTGCCCTGAGCCACACACCCGTAGGCAGCAACCCCCCTCCCACCTGCTCCCTGAGCTCTACAGGGTGGCAGTTTCCATCCCGCAAGCTCCTTGTGAGGAAAGCTGCAGGGTCTGCAGGCGAGAACACTCCCCATCACAAGCAGTTCTTCTCCCGGGAAGGGAGAAAACCCGGCTTCCAGGTGGAGACAATTCCATCTTCCTTCCCTTGAGGCTGAAGCCCCCAAACCCCACCCAGCTCCAACCTAAACATATATGTTGCATCTCATTAACTAACTCATGAATAATTCAATGGGTTCTGGGCATGGCCAGGCAGGAAGAGCCGTGAGTTCCCTGAGAAGTGCTCCCGGCCCGGCTCCGGCGAGCCAGCAAGGAGCCCTGGTGTAGGTCACTGCCAAGAGCTCTAGAACACAGACCACCGATGGTGCATCCACACTGTCAGGTTCTGAAACATTTTCCTGCAAATCCTGACTGCCACACTCACTCACCGCCACCCCTCAGGCTAATGGTGCATCAGAAGGCAGCTTGGGGCAATTCAAGTAAATCTGAGCTTTGTATGCCAATAGTTTCAGATGTTTTGTTTGACTTTGGATTGACTTTCTCCTCCAAGACCACTGCCAGCTCTAGCATTCCATGGCTCCCTCAACACCAGGAATGACTCCTAAAGGTCTAGTTCCCTCTCCATCATCCACTAAACAAACGCTTACATCTTGGAAATTAAAAAAAAATCAAAGGAGAGTGATGCCTTCTGCAGCAGTTTACAACTCACTTTCCCTCATTTTAAGCTGGTAATTAGAACCTCCGCTTGCTGATAAAGAGGCACTAGAATTTTAGCCCCAAGCCCCTCTCCTAAAGGGCCCTGGGCTCCAGGGCAGGGTCTGGGGGTGGGGCCTGGAAACAGGGCTCAGAGAGGACTCAGCCCGTGGCTGCAGGGGACACACACAGGTCCTGTTGGAACAGGGTGGGAGGCAGAGCCCAAACTCCACCACCTCAGAGGCGTCTGGGGGGCTCCGGGCTGCTGCTGGCCTGGGATAGGAGGAAACCCGAGGCCAGCAGCGAAGGTGGAACTGGACCAAGCTCTGGAGCTTGGGGCTGACGAGGAGCACCCAGGCGACTGAGTCCCCGAGAGGCAGAGGCCCACGCTGCCTCCCCCAGCTGCCAGGAGGAATCTCACCTCCCCATTCCACAGGGCAAGTCGCCCCCACACTGCCTCAGAGTCCCTGCTCCAACGTCCCCTCCTCAAAGAAGCCTGAGGCACAAGACAGCTTCATCTGCACGGACATGGAGACCCTTTTCATCACAGCTTCAGAATCAGATGGATACAGGTGCAGGTCAGGGAGGGACCCACCCAGGATCCGAGGGCAGACGTGGACGGAGCGTGGCGGAGAAGCAGGAGTCTCCAGCAGGGCTGGACAGATGCCCCCTGTCTGCTCCTGGCACCAGAACCCACCGAAATCCTCATGTGGAGGGAGCGGCAGGCTCCACAGCCAAACCACACTGATGACCTCACTGCGTCCTTAATCCACAGCTACGGAGGTTCACTCACTGGTGAAGGTTTGGCCGACACGTGGAGTCTATTAATGCAGTATGTGCAGCTCAGCTACCCAAAGTGGTGACCCCAAACCCCCCGTGGCTGCTGAGCACAGGACGCGTGGCTGGTCCAAACTGAGAGGCACTGCACTTCAAAGAACTCGTACAACAAAAAAGAGATCATTAATAATTTAATTTTATATTAAGTACATGTTGAATGATAATATTTTGGATATATTGGGTTAAATAAAATACATCATTAAAATTAATTTCTCCCATTTTTTTTTTCACTAAAACCACATGTGCGCCTGGCCTGACTCCTCCCGGCGAGCTGCACACCCCCCCAGGGGCGCCAGCCGAGGTGGGCAGAGGTGGTGGTGGGAAGGAGGAGAATGGGGTTGAGCGCGCGGGGTCGTCCACACACGTGTTGCCTCCCCCTGATTCTGACAGCCTTAGAGGGACGGCCGCTGGGCACGGGCAGCGCACAGGCCTGCGTAAGTGAGTGTCAGCACAATTCTCTAGGAGGCGAGTGGAAACGGGTGGGGACAGGCTGTCCAGGTGACCTGCCTGGACTGACACCTGTGGCCCAGAAGGCACCTGGGAAGACGAGACGCCCGGCCCGTCAGGCGGCAACAGCATCGACACCGATTCCTCCACGCAGAGTGAACCGGAGGGGAAGGCCGGAGACCTGGGCTTGCCGTGTCTGGCTGGAGGGTGTTCGGAAACGTCTCTCGCCCGGCACCTGTATTCCAGGTGAGCATCCTGCACCTGTGTTTCTGCTGCAACAAGTGCAAGGAGGGGACTCACTCACTCAGGGCACAGATGAGCTCTGACCCCAGGACTTGGTGATTCAAGGGCACAATGACCCGTGTCAGCAACACGTGGGGAAGGGGTGCGGATGACCTTCACAGCCACTGCCGCTGGACATCTGGTCAGTCGCCCGCCGCTGGGACAGGCAGCGAGACCAAGACCCAGACGTGGGAGCGCTCTGTCTATCTGCGGACAGAAGTGAGATGCCCCTTGCACTTTGGACACAGCCCCTTTTGGTGAGAGGGAACTATTTCCACTCTTCATAGACTTCTGTCTTCCAAATAATGCTCCTTTTTTCAAATTAACTCAACTTAAAATTACAGATGCATATGAATTGCGAGCAAGTGTACTTCTGCTCTGGGCTTTACCTGCTATAGCCTGGCATTTACATGTTTATGTTTAAAGAGTTTGCTGTGTTCCTGGGCGAATCATTTCTTATTTTGCAATTATAACGGCTCTGCCCACTGCACGCTGTCTTCGGTGGTTATATAATTAAAAGAGCAGGGACTTCTCTTCTCTTGGCTGCACAAGGTGAAAAATGTTAGCCATTTCCACACTTCAGAGACCCAGCGGTTACAAGCATTAAAAATTACTTAAAACATAAATTTATGGCATTGTGTTCACAATAGATTGTGTTGTTGTAAATGAATTGCACTGTAAATTGCTGTTTTAAATTAAAATATAGCATATTAGCAATGGCAAGAGTGTAATATAGAAGGAAGTAATGTTTCATATAATTGTCCCCAAAAGCCCATCCCTCTGAGAAGTGATGGCAAAGAACATGCCAGAAGCAGCTACTGCTGACTGGCTGCTTGGCCCGTTTGCAGCCCGTCCCGTGGCTCCCTGCTTTCCTCTCCCTCCCTCCAACTCTGCCCCCCACATTCCTAAGGATGATTAAGTCTCAACTCTGGGACACTCTGACGGGGGCAGTGGACGTACAAAGTGGACAAGACCCAGCCCTTCCCTCGGACAACGTTGTGGGGGCTCACTGGGGACCCGGCACCATGTGGGCAGACAAGGGGGAAGGGACGGTGACAGAGATGCAGAAAGGACACCAGCCGAGCGACAACGAGTGGGGGCAAGAATGTTTAAGGACACACGGGACAGATGGGAACGTGGTTGTTCCGAGTCAGCAGGTTGTTGAGACCGACGGGAACCCAGGCTCTTGGCATTAGGAGGGATTCCACGGGACCCCTCTCAGTCCCCTTGTTCTCTGTGGATATTTCCATCGGCGAAGAACCCACCGTTGCGTGACACATCCCCTTCCATCTGGGGCAGACTCAAGTCTTCTCCCAGCTAAACCACCTGAAGGTCGTGTATCCAACTTGACGCACCTGGCACATCTAGATCAAATCTCCAGGCGGGATCCAGGAGGAGATCTGCGGTACCGGCTGGGGCCGGGGACCCGGGCCACGCATGGCAGAGATTGCCAGGGCGCTGGGGGCCGAGGGGAGAGGGTGCTGGGGGCCAGGCCATGAGCAGGTGAAAGAAGGAGGAATGAGGTTGCCCTAACCAAGGGCATTTATAAAACTGGGGCTGGATTAAAAAAGCGATGCAGCCTCTTTGGAGGTTGGTGAGCAATGGAGTAAAGCAATGCTGGCAACGTTTCAGAAAGATTCATTTATCAATGGGAGGATGACCTGGAGATGGGGGGGATGGACTCAGAGAACCTCCAACGACGCAGATGCTCGCAGGCTGGTGACCCCGAGGTCATCTGGTCGACTGAGGCCCAGGCTAACAGCTCCTGCCAAGAGGCTGCGTGAGTCTCCTGCCCACAGTGGCCTCGCCCAGCATCTGAGGACACCCCAAGCCCCCTTCAGCCTAAACAGCCCCAGCGTCCTGTCCTCCGGCCATGCCCTGTCCTGGGGGCTTCAGCACACATCAGTCCAGAAATTCAGATGTAGATGATGCAAAAAGCTCATTTACTCATTCACAAATTCCACAAACACCTATTTGGCAACTAATCAATGCCAGACGCTACCAGGCACCAAGGTTACAGAAGGGCATTTGGTTGTGGCCCTCAGAAAGCCTCAGTTGAGCAAAGAGAAAAATACGAGTGAAACATGCATGCAAGAAAAGAGCAGGTAAGCCAGGACTGGAGTCTGCACAGGGGCAGGTCCACAGTAGAAAAATCATCCCACAGTCAGCAGATTGTTTCAAAAGCTTCAATAGGGGAAGGCATCCTTGGATGTGATCTTAAAAATCGTGCGGGAAGACAGGAGCAGAAAAGATTTTTCCCGCAGACACAGGGGCCAAGGCCCAGTGGGAATGGGCTCACACAGTTGGGCGTGGGGATCAGAGGGTCTGGGGTGTGGTGGGGGCTGGTCCAGAGGGCACTTACGCACTCAGAGGTCAGGCCGTGGCAACTGGCCAGGGGTGGATCTTGATGGCGAGGGCACTGGTGGCCGTTTACAGAGTGTGGCCGAGCTTCAGGCAGCTGGTTTAATCCTCAGCAGGAGGGAGAACCCCAGGTTTACAGATGCATAAACAGCGTTCAGAGAGGGGAAGCAACTTGCTCGTGGCTGGACTGGAGCTCAAACCAAGGCCTGCCCTGCTTCCAAAGCTCACATTCCCAACGGCTGCGGTCCTGTCCCCTCGCCCAGAGCCCCGTGCTTGGAAATCACAGCTCGTTCTCAGCAATTGGAGCCTCTGAAGCATTTCCACCTCAAGTTCTCTGACCAGGCTTGATTTTAGATCATTTTGGAAGCCAAGGGAAGGCAGTGCTGGAAGGCTAGAGACAGGAGCCCAGGAGATGAGGGGGGTGTGCTGCAGCAGTAAACGCAAGCTCACAGAAGGCGTGAAGTCACTGGGGAGATGGGGATACCGAGAGAGCAGCTCTACGTCAAGAAACTTGGGAGGGAGAGCTGAGAGCAAGGAGTTAAAGATGTCAACTAGGAGTCCCACGTCCACGGTTTTGAGCTAAATAAAGATGGGGACAGAACAGTTTGAAAGAGAGGTAATGCATTTGCTATTTGTGGCATCTGTAAGGCATCAGGGTGCGCTAAGTGGGTCTGGACTCGGGAAAGGTCTAAATTGAAGATGACGACATAACCTGCATGGGTGAAGATTGCCCACAGAAAAGGGAAAGAAAGATAAGAGAATAGAGCCCCGGGAGACAGTGACTGGGACTTTGCAGATGAGAAGCTCCAAGGAAACAATTGCAAAAAGAAGCCTCGTGGTAGCAGGTGGCAGGTTCTGGGAGATAGTGTGGAGGGTTCTGTCCTGAGAACGCAGGAGGAGAGAGACGCAAGAACTGCAGCCAAACCAACGGGAAATCAAGGGCAGCAATTCCAGAGGACGTCACAGTCGGTGTTTGGAAGGCAGGAACTTTTGCCAAAACAGTTCCAGTGGAGTGGTCCTTATTCCTCACCCACAAATAATGCAGAAGTGAGATACATCAGTGAGTTAAAAATGAGAGCCGGTCAAGGGCAGCTACCGGAAGTCTGCGGTGATGGGAGACTCAGTTCCCACAACTGTCTCCAGAAGAGAGAACCTAAAAGACCACAACAATGGGTGAAATTGGGGAAGATATCATACAGCTACCAGCTGACCCAGATGGCATTGCAGTATCTTTTGCCTGAATGCTTAGCAGTTTACAGCAAAACATATTTGGTATGGGGAGGAAAAAACACAAGGCGCTTTGTTATTATTCCAAAAATTGTATCAGGTTTAAAAATATCCGTCATGAAGAACGTTCTTAAGCAACTTGATGGATTCAGAAGCCCATGAAAAGAGGCCACCTATCAAAACATCTTAAAACAAGATAGATCACCTCAATATTACAAATGTTTACAAAATGAAGCAGTACTTGTGTGGCTGCTGTGCAGCTTTCAGCAATACAGCAGCTGCTTTTCCTATAAGAAGATCCTCTTTCAGCAACAGCTCTACGGAATCAAACCCCGGGGTGCAGTGCTTCAGCTGAGGAGCGATGCGTTCCAAAGCCTGCATTGTGGACTCCTTCCCCGTTAATGCAGAAGACAGCTACACGGGCTCTTACGTTTGGGCTATGTGAGGATTTTACTTGCCTTCTCTGTCAGCGTGTCAGCGCCCCAGAGTTTGTAACTCGTTGTGTGGCTACTTGCAGAGATATCAGAAGCAATTTTCACTCCATTTGAAAGAGTTCAAACACTGCTTCCAGACCACGAGCATCATGGCAAATTTACAAACACTTGTCAGGCTTTCAGGGCACTGAAATCCCATGGAATTGGACAGTATCATTGAGGCTTGGTGCCCATTCTTTTCTGTAATGGACTCAGCAGGGTCCTTTTCCTTGGCCCTCCAGGTCCATTAAGGAGTTACTTGCCCACTGCAACGACTCAGTGCTCATTTGGTTAATGATTTCCTCTGTGGAGGGCTGTTGGGTGCTATGTTGGGATTCTTGTGTTTTCCACTTAATGCTGTAGAGGCTCACGTGCAGTCTCAGATTGGTGGGGAATTTCAACCTTTCTCCAAGGTTTTCTAAAAGATCTGGTGGGAATGGGATAGGAAACTGACAAACCTTTTCAGAGGTGCCCATCTGCATTACCATCGGCCCCTTATACCTTGGGGCATAATCAGTGCTGATTTACGAGTTCATGTGAAAGGCTATACGAAAGAGTCATTAGTCAGGTACCACTTGTCAATCAAATAGACGTGAGAAGAATGCCGTTTGGCCTGGTTCTTAATTGGCCACATACCAGTTGGTATCATAAGTCCAGGGAACAGGGAACTATGCTGCAAACTGTTTTCTCTAAGTACAAATAACAACAAAATAAAAGACTGCAATAAGAAAATTAAAGTTATTCTTTAAAAAAAAATCATTACCAAGAGCTTTAGGCTAATGGTCTGATTAACAACTGTCTATCTGATGGCCTTTGACAAGAAATCTACTAGTCAAGAAGTTCTTTTCCCCAAACACTCTAACCTTCTGTATTGAAGCGTAAATGGCCACGACCAGCCAGAGAAGAGGCTTTCAGAAACCCATGACCTCCTAGGCTTATTTGGGTTACTCCATTTCTTGCTTCTCTGCTCTTCAGAGGAGTTGCAAAGGAAAGTCTTCATTAAACTTGAGCACATACATGTTGGAACATAGCAAAACAGGGAAGAAAAATGGCTTATTGGGTATAGGCTTCTCATGATAACTGGCTTACATTAGTTTTCAAAATAAGGACCTACTGAGATATTATCCTGTTTCTATTTAGATATGATAAAGTCAAGAAGCTAATGTAAGATCCCGTTTTGCTTTCTGAGTTTGAAAGTTTTCCATTTCATTCTGAATGTGACCTTAAACCCTTCAAAAATAGTCTTCTATTGATTTAATTTATTTTATTCCCAAAAGATAAGGGATTTAAATATTGTTACAGGACTTGATCCTGTTGAGAAGTTTCATATTAATCACATATAGATCAAACTCTGTTTAGCTATGTTGCTTTGACTTGGTACCAAGAGGCTTTGGTGTTTTTTTTTTTTTTTAACTTGAGTAGTTTTATCATATTTAAGTAGTGTCCTGTTCCCTTGGAATGTGCCTTAAAACAAAAACACTTCCATAAATTTTTATTTTGGAAGTCTATTAATAAGAGCCCAGTTTTGTTTTGTTTTTTTTCTGGTTTCTAAATGTTACAAGAGGAGAAAACCTCGAGACAGCTTCCACCCCCACAGTGTAAGCTGTCTTTTTACGTCACTCTTGGAAATAGAGGCTTTTAGGATTTTGACATTTTGGGAACCCAAGTTTACAACTGTATCATTAAAATAATGAGAGTTTGAAAACATAAGATTTATTTGAAGAGTTACTTTAAAATTTAGGAGTTGGTAATAGCCAGATGGCATACTTCCTACTTAACACAGACAAAAACTTATTTGTCAAAGGAATCAGCTCTGTTTGACGGTGTTGTGCTGGAAATGGCAGTTTATTTTCAAAACCAACATGCAGATTTAGAGATTTCTGAAAATAAAACTTTGACAACAAATAAATGTGAGTAGCCTCCTCTGGCCTATTAGAGTCAGGATTTGGAAGGAGTTGAGTTTCAGAAACGAAGGGAAGGCACATGGTGCCCGACTCCCCCGTTCACGTGGGTGTGTCCGAGCACGTGCAGGCATTGCCGGGTGGCCTTGGGAACGAGCGCCACTGAGCTTGAGTCCTATGGGATTCCTTTTTTATTGTTGGCCATTGCTTTTTTAAAAAATTTCATTGTAGTAACATATAAAATGCAAAATTTCTCATCTAAGCCATTTTTTATACGTACAGTTCAGTGGTATTATATTCACAACATTGTGCTGCCATCAGCACCATCCATTATGAAAACTTTCATCACTCTGTGGAACTTCCTTGTTCCTTTACACTCCATGCAGGTTATAGAAATCTAAGTTCTAAAGCACTTTTGTGAAATGCAGGAGACTTCTAAGAAGAATGCTTTGGTTTCTGCTGTCTCAAATATATGGCATTTAAAAACAATTAATAAATATTTTTATTGTTTCTTTAAAAAATGACAAGGACTCTGAGATACATTGTATCAGGAATAAAATATTAAAAGATATTTTGAACAGCATTGGTAAGTTGAAGAACAATGACAATATTTTGAGGGTGATAAAACCATTTCAAAGAAAGTAGATTTGGTCTTTGTCACATTAAGTTTGTCTTAAAATTTTTTAACCCTTAAGATGGAACTTGAAAACATCTTTAAAGATAGCTTTTCTGGATATACAAATAAAGGGTGACAACTATTTAGCCTCAATACTTTGAAGATACAATTCCATTGTCTCCTGGCATCCATATTTACAATGGAGAAATCATCTGTAAGTCTAATTGTAGTTGTTCTTTAGTTTATAATCTTTCTTTTCTGAAAAAGACATTTAAATTCTTCTATTGGTATTTAAATTATGCTATATTGCATTTAGATGCAGATTTCTTTTTATATATCTTTCTTTGGAGTTATGCTTCTGAACCTTAAGGATTCATGTTTTTCATCAATTTAGATAATTCGCAGCTATTAACCCCCTGTATATTGACTCCCTCTGACCCTCTCAATTATGTCCTTTGTGATATCCAGTCAGACAATATAATAGGCCTTCTCACTCCATCTTTGATGTGTGTCAAACTCGATTACACATTTTTTTATTACTTTGATTCTCTGTGCTACATTCTGGGTATTATTCAGATTTATCTTCTAGTCCACTTGTGCTCTTTCAATCTGTGTTTTCTCTGCTATTCACCTCATTTATTGAGGTTTTTATTTCAATTACTATATTTTTTCACTCCTAGAAATATATATGGCTACTTCGTTTCCAGTATATATGTTTAGTTTCAGTTTATTTCTATTAAAATAAATGTAATCTTATAGTAATTTATTTTGTAGCAGCTTTATTGAGGTATAATTGACATGCATACAATTGCATATATGCAATAAACTACATATATTGAAGTTTGCCACTTAACACATTTTGATAGGTGTATTCAACCATGAAACTGTTTTCACAATCAAGATAATGAACACAACCTCAGTTTTTTATACATTCACATGTTGATGGACATTTGAATGGTTTCCAATTTGGGGCTATTACAATTTAACTTGCTATGAACATTTACATGATGTCTTTTTGGACATGAAAATTAATTTCTCCTAGGTGAATATTTTGCAAATATTCTTCCCAGCCTGTGGCTTCCCTTTTCATTCCCCTAACAGTGAATTTTGAAAAGCAGAAGTTTTTAATTTTGACAAAATCCAACAACAATTTTTTCTTTTACGAATCATGGTTTTGGTGCCATAGCTAAGAATTCTTGTCCTAACCCAGTGCTGCAAAAGATTTCTCTTTTTTTTCCTAGAGCTTTATAGTTTTCTGTGTTATATTAATATCAGTGATGCATTCTGAGTTATTTTTTAAATGGCATACAGTGTGAATTGAAGTTCATTTATATTTTGTTTATGAATATCCAATTGTTTCAACATCATCTGTTGAAAATACTATTCTTTCTCCATTTGTTTGCCTTTGCACCTTTGTCAAACATCAGTTGTGCAAGTATGTGTGGGGCTACTTCTGCACTGCTTTTTTTTTTTTTTTTTCTATTCCATTGACGTGTTTGTCTGTCTTTATGCAATACCAGACTGCCTGGTTCATTGCAACTTTATAGCAAGTGTTAAAATCTGGTAGTATTACACCATCAACTTTATTCTTTTTCAAAGCTACTGAGACTATTCTAGGTTATTTTCATTTCCATATGGATTTTAGAATCAGTTTTTAAATTTCTACCTAAAAAGACTGTTGAAGTTTTTACTGGGATTACATAGAATCTGTAGATTAAATTGGGAAGAATTGATATCTTAACAGTATTGAGTCTTCCATCCCATGAAAACAATAAGGTCTTCCTTATTATATAATTTTTATGTATGTATCTTGCACATATTTGTCAAATTTATCCCTGTGGATGTCATATATTTTATACTACTGTTAATGTTATTCTTTCAATTTTTGACTATCCATTGATAGTATATAGACATTTGATTGATTTTTGTATATTGATATATCCTGCAACTTTGCTAGACTCATTCATTGGCTTTTTTTAGAGGCCATCAGATTTATACACATCATCTGTGAATATAGGCAATGTTATTGAATCCTTTCTAATCTGAATGCCTTTCCTTTCTTTTTCTTGTCTTAGTGCATCAATCTAAGCTTCGGTACAGTGTGGTGGGTGTGGTGGATTGAATTGTGTGCCCCAACTGGGACATGTGCTCAGTCTTGCTCTGCATTAACTGTCACTTCAGTTAAGGTGTGGCCCCACTGAATCAGTTTGGGCTTTAATTTGGGTTACTGGAGTCCTTTATAGGCAGAGTGAAAATCAGATGGAGAGAGAAGCAGAGAGGCCGCCATGCCCAAGAAAATCATGGACAAAGGATTGCCAGCAGCCAGCCACGGAATGCCCCAGTTTTCAGGAAGAAAGCATCGCCTTGCTGATGCCTCAATTTTGGACTCCTTCTAGCCTCAAAAACATGAGCCAATACAGCCTTATGGTGTAAACAACCCACTGTGTGGTATTTGTTTTAGCAGCTAGGAAACTAGAACAGTGGGAGCAGACATCCTGGGATTGTCAGTGTCGTTTTCCCTGATTTAGGAGAAAGCATTCAGCCTTTTAACGTTAACTATGAAGTTAAGTTTAGGTTTTTTTAGATCCACTTTTTCAGATTGAGGAATTTCTCTTCCTTTCCTAGATTGTTGAGTGCTTATTAAATCAGCAATGGGTGCTGAATTTTGTCCAATTGTTTTAATGTGCTATGAAATGATTGTGTGGTTTTTCTTTCTTGTTTGTTAATATGGTGAACTGATTGATTTTTAGTGTTAACCCAATCTTGTAATATTGGCATAAACTTGGTCCTCATGTATTCACCTTTTATATATTGTTAGATCTGATTTGCCAAAATTTGGTTGAGAATTTTTACTTCTGTGATAATAAGGGATATTTTTTCTGTAGTTTTATTTTCTTGTAAGACTTCTATGGTTTGGTACTAAAGCAGTGCAGACCTTACAGAATGAGTTCTGGGGGAAAAAATCTCTCCACTTCTATTTTCTGGAATAGTTTGTGTAAAAATGGTACTTTCTCCTTAAAAGTTTTGTATAATGCACCAGTGAAGTCACCTGGTATTCGTTTGGGATAAGTATTAAAACTATGATTCCATTTCTTTATAGATATAAAGCTGTTCAAGTTATCTATTTCTATTTGCATTAGCTTTGGTAGTTTGTGTATACTTGATTTCAGTTGTTGAATTTTTTTACATAAAGTTATTCATAATTTTCCCTTGTCATACAGTCAGTATCTGTATCATGCATAGTGATGTCACCTTTCTCATACTTTATTTTGGTAATTTGTGTCATCTCTTTTCCTGATAAATCTTGTTTGGGTTTTACCAATTTTATTGATCTTGTCAAAGAAACATTTTGATTTGATTTTCTCTATTATTTTTTCTGTTGCTTATTTCATCAAATTCAGCTTGATTTCTAGTTTTTACTTTCTTCTATTTACAATAAGTTTAAATTGTTTCTCTTTTTCTAGTTTCTTAAGATAAAAATTGAGGTGACTGATTTCAGACCTTTCTCCTTTTCTAATATAGACACTTAGGGCTATAAATTTTTCCTTAAGTACTGTCTGGCATCATTCCACAAGTTTTTATGTGTTGTATAATCATTTTCATTCTTTCTAATACTTTCTAAATTTTTTAAATACTTTCTAATCTTCCTTTTCATTTCTTCTGTGACCCAGGTGCTATTTAGAAATGTGTTATATAGTTTCAAATATTTGGGGGATTTTTCAGCAATCTTTCTGTTATTAATTTCTAATTTAATCTCATTGTGGTCAAAGATCATGCACCATATGGTTTTAACCATCTATTGAGGCTTATTTCAACATATTTTATGACCCAAAATGTCTATTTTAATATATATTCAATATGCATTTGAAAAGGACGTGTATTCTGATATTATTGGATGGTGTGTTCTATGAGTTTCAATTAAGTTATGTTGGTTGATAGTGTTACTCAAATTTTCTATAGCCTTACTGATTTTCTTTCTACTTGTTAAATCCACTATTAATAGAGGGGTATGCAAATCTGTGATTATAATTGTGAATGTATCTACTATTTCTCCATGTAGTTCTATCACTTTTTTCTTCATGTATTTTGAAGCTTTGCTTTAGGTTCAAAAATGTTCAGAATTCTAATATCCTTTGGATTAACTGACCCATCTCCCATATCCCTGATATTATCTTTCCTGAAATATGTTGTTTTAGTGTCCTAGGCTGCTTAAGCAAATAAAATGACATGGTTCCACTTAAACAATGGGAATTCATTAGCTTATGGTTTTGAGGCTGGGAAATGTCCAAATCAAGGCATCATCAAGGTGATGCTTTTGTCCCGAAGACCGTGGTGTCCTGGGGCTGGCTGGTGGCCAACCTTGGTCCTTAGCTTGTCACGTGGCAAGACACACAGTGGCATCTTCTGGTCACTTCCTTCTCTTCCAGGTCCCATTTCAGCTTCTTGCTTCCTGTGGCTTCTCCCTCCTTGTCTCAGTTTCATTCTGCTCATCAAGGACTCCAGTACTAGGTTATGACCCATTCTGATTGAGGTGGGGCAACCCTAACTGAAGCAACCTCTTCAGATGTCCTACTCACAATGGGCTCACACCCACTGGAATGGATTAGATTCAGGAACATATTTTCCTGGTGTATGCGCAGCTTCAACCCACCATATATATGCTGATATCAATATAGCCACGACAGCCTTCTTTTTCCCCCTTTGTTAAATAATTTGTAGATTTATAGAACAATCATGCATAAAATACAGCATTTCTTTTGATTATGTTATCAGGGTATTTATTTTTCCATCCTTCCACTTTTAATCTATCTTTGTCTTTAGTTGAAGTGTGTTTCTTGTAGGCAGCATATAGTTGGATCTTGCTTATTAATTTAGTATGACACAAACTCTGCCTTTTTAATAGTCTATTATCTTAAAAAGATTTTAATAATGAGAAAAAATTTTATGCATTCACCCATTTATTTATCATTTATGTTTACTCATATTTTCCAGCTAATATCATTTTCTTTAGGTTTGAAAGACATCCTTTAACATTTCTTACAGTGTGTGTCTGCTGATAGTAAAGTTTTCATGTTTCTTATATCTTAAATGCCTTTATTTCACCATCATTTTTGAAAAATATTTTTGCAGGACATAGAATTCTAGGTTTACAAGGTTTTTTCTTTCAAAACATTAAAAATACTCCACTGTCTTCTCACTCACATTGTTTATGATGAGGAATTTGCTGTCACCCTTACCATTGAAATTCTGTACACAATGCCTTTTTTTCTTTATCATTGGCTTTGAACAATTTGATTATGGTATAACTTTGTGGTATTCTTCATGATTCTTGTGTTTGGGGTATTTTGAACCCCTTGGATCTTTGGTTTAGAGTTTTTATCAAATTTGGTATTATTTTGGCCAAAATGTTCTGAACTTACTTTTTTGCCCCTACTTCCTCTCTTTCAGGGATTTCATTTACACGTACATTAGGCTGCTTGAAATTGTCCCACAGTTCAATGATTCTCTGTTCATATGTCTTAATCCTCTTTTCAATCTATATTTTATTTTGGATTTTTGGATTATTTCTACTGCTAGGTCTAATCTGCCTTAACTCCATGCATTATAGCTTTTATACCACATACTATAATTCTAACTTCTAGATACTCCATTTGGGTCTGTTTTATATTTTTTAAGTTTCCACTTAACTTTCTGAATATACAATAACTATTTCAATGTTTCATACATTAATCCTAACAACGGTGTTGGTTCTGAGTTGCTTTCAGTTGATTCAGTTATTCTATTTCCTACTTCTTTGCATGCTGGTAATTTTTGACTGGATGCCAGACATTGTGAACTTAACTTTGTTGGTGAGGGCTATTTTCATGTTTCTATAAATATTCTTGAGCTTTATGCTAGGACTCAGTTGAGTTTCTTTGAGACCATTTGTTCCTTTTAGCCCTTGCTTTTAAGTATTGATAGGCAGGACCTGAGCACAGTTCAATCGAGGGCTAATTACCCCACTGCCTGGGAAAGACTCTTCTACATCTTCTACCAGTGCCTCACAAATCTTAGAGTTTTCAAGTTTGCCTGTTAGGAACAGGCAGTATCAGCAACCCTCGTGAGTTCAGACACCTTCTCCTCGGGGAAAGCTGGTTCTTTCCTTGGCCTCATGTGGTTTTCTCACACATATGCACTGATCAGTGCTCAGGTGGATGCTCCATGAGGAGCATCTTCAGGTCTCAGGAGTTCTCTCTCTGTGCATCTCTCTTTTCTCCCTGTCCCTCAAGCATTAGTTGCTCTCATCTCCCCAGACTCTTAACTCAGGGAGTGTTCCAGGCTCGGCCTCAGACCTCTCTCCCTGTGTCATGGCTTGGAAACTCCCTCAAGGCAGTAAGATAGGGAAACTGTAGGGCTCAACTCTTTTGGTTCTTGTCTGTCAGAAATCACTGCCCTTCATTATCTGATTCTAGTGTCTTGAAAACCACTATTTCATATATGTTGTCAGTTTTCTGGTTGTTTCAGGCAGGATGGTAAATTTAGTCCCTGTTATTCCATCTTGGCCAGAATTGGTTGTCTCTATTTTGTTATTTTGAAAATCATTTTTATAATTGCTTCTTCATTATTTTTGCAAATCCTCTTTTATTTACTTATTTACATATTCTGTCCAACATCTGAACTGTTTGCCTATCTAATTCTACTGTTTCTCACTCATGATGCCTTAGTTTCTTATGTATTTTTTGACATTTTATTGTGAGCTCATGATGTATAGAACTTCTGTGGAAATTCTTTGAGAACTGCATGAAAGATGCATTCCTTTAGAGAGTTTTGCTTTTGCTTCTAACAGACTCCTGGGGCTGTGATCAACCAGAGACCACTTTCAATTCCTAGCCTGCAATTTCTAGAAAGCATAAGTATACAAATTAAAGTCACAAACCTGCATGAGTACTGGCCTGTGGTAGCAAATTCCCAGGGGTATTTGTTTTCCTAGCACCAAAGTCAAATCAGGAAAAATGTTTTGTGGGGAAACTTTTTCATCTGGTTCACCCTCTTACCAAGGTGGATCCCATTTGCATTCCAGATCCAGGCAGGAGTCGTCTGCCAAAGTCTTCACATTGAATGGCCCCAAAACTCCTGACCCCTCACTTCACACACCCATCGAAATGGAAGTTCAAGGTCCTCGGGACCCACAGATGCCCTAGGGCAGGCACATCAGAGCCACTTACCTCTCCAAAGGACCGAGTCATTCCATATTTGCCTTCTGAAGATTTTCCTTGTTTTGTTGCCAACCCAATAACGTGGTTATTTATTGATTAGTTGGCTGGAAGCAGGAAGGTATTAAATTTGCCTAGTCTTTTTCATTGTTGGAAATAAAATCTCTACTACTACACTTTACTGGCAGCCAAGACATCCTGCCCCTGAGACCATAGATCTATATGTCTTTTGCTCCTTCTTTATAAGAAATGTGCAAGTTCCAACCAGTGACTTCTCTCAGAAAAAAAAGCTACTGTGGTAAATTGGCCTACAATGTTTCTCCAGAATCAGATCAAAATTGATTTTGTTTACTAGGGTACTGCATCATAAAACACAGGTTATGCATTCAAAGAGAGCAGCTCTGTGGGATATTCATTTATGCAGAACCATTCACCTTTCTGGGTGTCGGGGATCCCCTACAATAGACACACTCAACTCCAGCCCCTGGTCCTGTGGGGGTGAGCCCACATGTAAATAGGACCTCTGGAGAAGTCGTCAGTCAGGGGAGGCCACCTGATGGGGGTGGGCCTTGGTGCCACCTGATGGGGGTTGGCCTTGGTGTCACCTGATAGGGGTGGCTCTTGATGCCACCTGATGGGGGTGGGCCTTGGTGCCACCTGATGGGGGTGGCTCTTGATGCCACCTGATGGGGGTGGGCCTTGGTGCCACCTGATGGGGGTGGCTCTTGATGCCACCTGATGGGGGTGGGCCTTGGTGCAATGCAGCTGAAGCTCTTAAGGCAGAGAAGATCCGGATGTGGTCAGTCGGAAGGCAGCAGAGTCCTCCTCCCTCCTCCAACTGCCAGAGACGGGGCCAGCACAGACTTCAGAGAAATCAGGGCCTGGCCGTCCCATGATGTGCAACCAGCCTCCACAACCATGAACCTTACATCCCAGTTGGTTAAGCCCATCATATGCATTTGTCACAGCAGCCCTGGAGAATGAGGGCACAGGGTCTCTGTAACTACATCATCACTGTATTTGCTTCACTGTTCAAATCCTTCCTGAAATGCTACCTAGCAATAAGTAAACAATAGCTAGAGCCACCCTAAGTCAACGAGATGCTGCTTCCCTTAGACCCCACAGGACCCCTTGCAGACTCTGGGTCTGAGATTTAGTGCCTGTTTGCACACTGTCTCCAGGCCTTGCACATTACCTGCATGTCAGTGTCAAGGAATCCTGCTCCCCGCTTCACTGGCAGCGACAGAGGTGGCCGCTGTGGTCATCGTGCCTTTGTTTAGAGAAACCAGGCAGACGAGATGGAGAAAGGATGAGAGATCACAGTCCGGGAAATGAGCTTCTCCACAAAACACCTGGGGGTGTGAGGCTCCACCAAGGCCACCTGTCCCGTCAGTCCCAGGGATTCGTCTCCTGCAACACCGGATGTCCACGCTGCGGCCGATCCATGGGTCCTCATGGGCTTCGCCAGGTACCACGAAGTTTTCCATTGGAGGGCCCCCACGTGAGTCTCCGGGGACAGCGGGTGGCTTCTGCTGTACCCTTGGGGGCAGACAGCTGTGCTCACAGCCACCTCACGGCATTTGGGAGTGTCACACCCTAAGGGTTTTTCCTGAAGTGGCCGTGCCCAGGTCCATGATTTCCTGAGAAGGAGGCACTTTAAGGGGAAGGAAACCCCTTCCTCCTCTCCCCTCGGCTGGTGTGGTCAGTGCTTACTGAGGACGGAGGGTCGGACTCGTCTGGCTGTTGGTAAAGGAACTTCTGAGCACGTCTGCCCCCACTGCCCCACTCTGGCCATCCTAGGGCCCCCTGCCCCCCCACCCGAGACACAGCCGCACCCGGGTGGGCTCAGGGGAGGGGCTGGCTGTGACACCCCCCGACGGATGGCAGCAACTCCACCCGACTCAGCCTCTTGCTTCCACCAGATGAAGCTCAGCCTGTTCAGATAACCCAGCCGAGCGCATTTAAACTCCTCTGAGGAGACTGGGGGCAGCACGGTCAGATTAGAGCAGCAGGAGGGGACGCTAGGAAGGCGGTGGTTTTGTGCTGAGTTTGAATTCCATGCCCGAAGTACTCAGCAGAAAACAAACTCGTCCCTGTTGCATCAGTCACGGACGCCAGCATCAGCATTCGGGATTGTTCAGAACTTGCAAAACTGCAACCAGGCATTGACAAGGCCGTCCTCTCAGTGTGGCTGTGAATTGTGATTGTCACTCACTTACGATCGGCTTGGCTCTTCTCATCCCAGTCCAACTCCAAACACACACAAACATGGCACACACTCGGCACACAACCACAACACACACACAGCACACAAACATGACACACTTTCAGCACACAATCTCAATGCACACTTGTCATACAACCACCATACACACATGGCACACAACAATGACACACACAGCACACAAACATGACAAACACATGGCACACAAACCCAGTGCACACTTGGCACACAACCACAACACACACACATGGCACACAAACATGACACACTTGGCACACAAACCTGACAAACACATGGCACACAAACCCAGTGCACACTTGGCACACAACCACAACACACTTGGCACACAACCATGACACACACTGGCATACAAACTTCAGGCACACTTGGCACACAACCATGACACACAGCACACAACCATGACACAGACTTGTCACACAGACATGATGCACATGGCACACAACCATAACACACACTTGGCACACAACCATGGCACACACAGCACACAAACATGACACACACTTGGCACACAACTACAACACACACAGCACACAACCATGATACACTCTTGGCACAAAACCACAACACACACTTGGCACACAAACATGACACTCATGGCACACAAATATGACACACACTTGGCACACATGACACACACTTGGCACACAAACACAAAACCCGTAGACACACATGGACACAGCACACATGTGCAACATGTGCCCAGCACAGTCACCTCCCACATGCACAGCTCACATGCAGCACAGACACACGTGGACATGTGCACCCCTCAGCCACGCGTGAGCAGAACATGGAAGGATGACAGTAGAATGACCAAACTTTGCACTCAAGAAAGTTACCTACGAGCCTTATCCCTCAAACATATTTGCTTTCTAAAGTCGTTTCCCTGGGCTCTCTTAAGGTACCCCTTTTCTCCTGGTGAAGAGGCGAAAGGACTTTGGAAGGCGCCGGCTGCCTCCGGGCCGAGCTGGCATTGGAATGGAGACGCGAGCTCGGCGCTGTCCCGGGTACTGACCGCCTCGCACCTGCACCCGGAGAGAGCCCCGGTCGGCCCGGCTGCAGGCCTAGAGCGGGAGCTGCTGGTGGAGAAGGGTGGGGGCTGCCGCATGTACATTTCCTCAGAAAATGTGCAGTTGGAAGGGCCTGCATTGGCCCATCTCACCCCAGGAACAGCAGGGAAACGTCCTTTCCGCCAGCCAGAAAGGGGGGACCCTGGAAATGACAAGGCGGCCGTCTCCCTTCGTGACAGCCCCAGCTTTATAACATGATGATGACAATGACGATGATGACGATCGTCGTTCTTGCCCACTCTTGAAGGGTTGGTGCTAGTCTCCCTAGTCACAATTCAAGCTCACTTACTCTGTGCAGGAAGCAGCAAGGTCCAGCTTCTAAAGACTCAGTCCCGCTCGTGTGAGGAGGAAGGCCGTGATCCCAAGAGCTCGCTGTTTCAGAGCTCCTGGGCCTCACGACCCTGCATGGCCACCCTGAGACCCCTGGTCCTGGGTGCAGCAACGATGTCATCAGTGGCCCCGTCATGTGACACTGTGCAGTTGCCCTGAGACCCCTGCTGGGTGCAGCAACGATGTCATCAGTGGCCCTGTCATGTGACACTGTGCAGTTGCCCTGAGACCCCTGCTGGGTGCAGCAACGATGTCATCAGTGGCCCTGTCATGTGGCACTGTGCAGTTGCCCTGAGACCTCTGCTGGGTGCAGCAACGATGTCATCAGTAGCCCTGTCATGTGGCACTGTGCAGTTGCCCTGAGACCCCTGCTGGGTGCAGCAACGATGTCATCAGTAGCCCTGTCATGTGGCACTGTGCAGTTGCCCTGAGACCCCTGCTGGGTGCAGCAACGATGTCATCAGTGGCCCTGTCATGTGGCACTGTGCAGTTGCCCTGAGACCTCTGCTGGGTGCAGCAACGATGCCATCAGTGGCCCTGTCATGTGACACTGTGCAGTTGCCCTGAGACCCCTTCTGGGTGAGGTGATGGCTTGGACAGTGACCCTCCCCCAGACCTCCTAGGGACATGTCACTGCCCTGCCTGCCTGCCCCATGCTGTCTGCTGCCTACCAGTTTGAGGAGGCTGTCTCAGCTGGGGAGTGCCCCCCCAGGTAACCTGGGTCCTTCCAGGTTGCAGGGAGCACATTTGTTCCCCAACTTGTGTATAGCTTAGGTCACCGCCAGGCATGCTACAAAGGGCATCTGGGAAGTCCGGGAAGCATCTCTGAGCCCAGGGCTCCTGGCAGCCAGGGCTGAGCCTGGGGGCCCCCAGGACTGGCTCAGGGCCTCTCTCCCCATGGAGCACTGGCTCGAGCCCACAGTGGGCAGACCCCTACAGGGAGACCAGCACATGCTGGTTTCTTCTACTTAGGATGGCTGAGTGGGCATTGTACCACAGGAACCACAGTTGCCGACAAGACGGAACAGGAGAAGAAAGCTGCAGCCACTCAGTGTTACCTCAAAGCAGAAGGCAGGTCCAGCTCAGCTCCAGGTGCCTTGGGAAGTGAGATGCTAAAATACTAGCATCACTCCTGGAGGTCACTCAGCAGCAAGGGCACGTGGGCAGCATTCACAGACTGGGATCCTTGGCCGCAGTGGCTCATGGGCAGTGCTTACGGACCAGGATCCATTCATGGTCACCTCTACGAGGTGGGTCGAGGTCACTAGATGATGAGTCCCTGGACTCTGGGAGGTCACCTGTCTGCTGAAATTCTTCCTCTGTTATTTACACTAAATGTCACACCCTGGCCCCGAGTCCCCATTCCTCATGGTGGAGGGTTCTCTCATGCTTGTGAGAGTTGCTCAGGAGAGTGGGCCGTTGCCTGCACTGGTGCATGCAATGAAAGAGGCTGTGATGCAGTGGTCAGCGGCTTTGCAGCGGGAGCTTGGTGCCACACCAGGAAATGGGGCTACCTGCTCTTTGCAGGCAGCTACCGGGGAGACAGGCGTGTTTGCAGTTCACGTAACTGTGCAGTAGCAGTTCACATCATCATGGGATGCATACATTTTCACTAAGATTGCAAAGTCAGCGCCCAATGCATGCACAGTCGATAGGCATTAAATGATTGCTAATTCAGATCCTTAGAGGAAGGCTTTCTAGGAAAAGCCCACATTTCACTGTGGGAGGGTCCAGAAAGAGATCCCTGAAGTGCACAAGATGGAACTGGCAAGACCCAGATGGAAGACTACTCAGGCCAGGGACATCTGCCAGCTTCCAAAGAACAGAGTGCCCCACTGGGCTCACAGGCCAGCGTGGGAACAGGAGCGTTCAAGGGGATCAGCATAGGAGGGACGGGGGAGCCTGCTTCCTCTGCAAAGAGGTGAGCCTGTGCTTTGCCACAGTGGCCAACATCGCCAAAAACAATTCAGCAGGTCTTCTCTGCAAAGGGCTAGAGCCAGACCCCAAATGCCACGTGGGTGTCAGACTCCAGACACAGCAGCCGCTCGCTGCCCTCTGATTTTCTCTGACCTCTGTGGCATCGGTTTGGAACTGGGAGACTCCCAGATGTTATGTGGGCTGCAGAGATCCTTCATATTCCCTCATCCTTAAACATTCCACTCACCAAGGGTCCTTCCTGGGAGACCACTGGGGATCAAAGAAATACGAAATCAACTGACCCTGTTGTTCCAAGTCTGACAGTCCGTGTAATTTCAAATGATGCAACACCATGCTGGGGAGCTCGGAGTGCAATGCCAGCTTACCTGGCCCAGGACACACCTCAGCATGGCAGCTTGGGCCTGGGGAAGTGCATCCTTTCATTCTTTAGGGATTGGAGCCTGCCAAGCTGCAGGAGTCTCTGAATGGTGTGGACTAGTTTTAGCTGCTCCCGGAGGCACACAGCTTACTGTACAGCCCAATCATGGGGCCCCATGGCAGATACTAATAGCAGCAGACTCGTTCCATTTCTCAAGTCCATTTTAAATTAATAAGAATGTTTCCCTTCTGTTTTTCATCCACAAAGAGACTCCCTTTGCATATTCATTTAATGTTAAATTGATGGATTAAATTATACCAGGCTCAAAATCAATCCTGCACATATTCATTAGAATAGACTAAATCCCCCAGTGGGGATAGAGCACAGAAAATGCATTTAGAGACACTGATAAGTCCAGGCCCATTATATGTCATTTTGAACAAAGAGCAAAAAGAGCTCTTTGGAGATGCCCTATCAGCCATTAAACAGAGACGCCGCCGCACAGGGAGATTGATGGTTAGCATTTCTGTCCTCTACCGGTTCTCCCCGGGCTGACGCCAACAAGGAAATGCTTCTCCATGCTTCTGTCACAGTTCACAGGCAAACACATGCCCCGATGCTGAGCTTTTCCCTTTGTCTTTCTCAATGTACCATCACTTAGCAAGTGCCAAGCACAGACTCCCCACTCTGCTCCAGCATAGCAAACAGACCAGTGCAGTGGTTGCAAACACTTGTCTTTCCATCTTCTGGAGGATCATGAGGTGAATTTACATGCAGCTCATTGGTTGATGTCCGTTTGAGTTTCCAGGCTGCTAAAACAAACACCATACAATGGGCTGCCCTAACCACAGGAACTGACTGGCTCACGGATTCAGAGGCTGGAAGGTTGGCTTCCACCCAGGGTCACAATCTGCTGACTGGCTGGCAATCTTTGGGGTCGCTCGGATTTTCTGTCACATGGGAATGCCCATGGCGGTGTCTTCTCCTTTCTCTTCGGGGCTGAGTTGACTTCCAGCTTCCTGCTTCTGGCTGCCACCCATGGCTTCTATCTGTGGGCCTCTCTATAAGGTCTTCAGTAATAGGATTAGGGTCCATCCCAATTCATTTGGGCCACCCCTTAACTGAAGTGATCTCATCAAAATATCCCAGGGGTTCACACCCACAAGAATGGATTAGGATTAAGAGTATGTTTTTCTGGGATACATAGCTCCAAACCCCCACCTCCGTTTCAGGAGGAGCCTGTGGAACTCAAGAGGGGCATGGCAGGGCTGCATGGGAAAACACTGCTGCACTGTGGTGTTCTCGTGGCCTGAGACAGACAGAGAGGCAGTGAGGATATGTGAATTCTCTTTGGAAACTTTAATTCTGAGTCTCTAGTTCTGATGTTGAAAATACTCCAGAGTGGATCTTCCATCTTTCTTTCTCTTCTCTCCTATGAATTTTCCTATCTTTCCCCCTTTAGAATTTCCCTCCTTATTTTTTCCAGGAGTTCTCCCCACCTACAGCTGAACATAATGAAATAGAGCCAGAAAACCAGTCAGGATTGAGGACACACCAAAATGGTTTGGGGGAAGTCAGGGTAGAGGCCCACCAACTCATTTTCTATTTCTCCCATCTCATCCCTTTCCTATGCAGTCTCCATCACATGGTGCTTCTCTATAAACAGAAGTGTTTTATTTATTAAATTATCCCACCAGTTGACTTCAAGCAACTTTCTTCATTGAGGGAAGCCCAACATATAATAAATTGTATTCAAAAAAATAATAATTGGGATTATTGCTTCCAAATAAGCTGTAAGAGTATCAGTGCAAAATCTAGGAAAAATTTGGAATAAATTACCAAAATAACAGTTTTAAAAGCTTTATAAAACTGTGAAAGCAATTAAGCCCAGATGTACTAAAATTTCAGTACTGGAACAGGAAGACAAAGTGAAATTTCCCATAAATCTCACAAAATTTAATGGAAAAGTCCTGATAAAGTGAGGTCATGAAAGAAATACATATCAGGTCTCCTTGTCAAGATGTTTCCAGGTTTTGAAACTCCATAGATAAAGAAACTTAAATAGCTAAGCTAACTCTCTGCATGGAGAATTGAATCCCTGCCATGTTTAAGGTTTGGTGTCCTCTGTCATAATCCCAGGAGAGCCACATCCAAGGAAAGAACAACTCAGGGTGGACTGAGTCTAACTATAATGGCAGCACCAGCCCAATCCAGTTTAATTCCTAATTGCATCAAATAGAGATCAGCCCCTCAGCCATCTGCTTAACAAAAGAGAGGGTGAACCCCCTCCAGGGTGAATTAACACCACTTTTTGACTCCCTGTTTCTCTTAATTACATTGCCCAGCATACAATCAAAATTTGTGAGAAACATAAAGAGGCAGAAAACTTTGACCAATAATTAATAGAAAGAAAACCTAAAATAGAACCAGATTCAGGTAATACATATTTTGGAGAGAACAAATAAGAACTTTAAAATAAACTCATAAATTAAATGGAGAAAATAGCCAAAAATATTTTAAAATGAACTAAAAGATTGAAAATTTCAATAGAGAATATGAATGCATACAGACTCTAACTGGAATTTACAAATGGAAATGTAATATTTGAATTCAAGAATTCATCCAATGGGTTCAACAGTAGACTGGACATAGCTAATAGGAGGACTAATGAACCAAATACTAGGTCAATAACCGCAGCCCAGAGAGAGCAAAGAATAAAAAGAACAGAACAGAATATAAGATATATGTGGAACATGTTCAAAAGGGTAATACCGAATAATCCTATCCCACAAGGAGACTGAGGAGACACTAGAACTATATTTGAAGACATAGTGGCTGAGGATTTTTTAAAACCTGAAATACACCAATCCACAGATTCAAGAAACTCAATGTACACAAATAGAATCTACACAAAGAAAACAGAACCCAGGCACATCATAGTAAAACTGTTGAAAACCACATACAAAGAGAAAAATCTTAAAAGTAGCCAGAGGAAAATGGCATGTTACTTTAAATAAACAAAAGTAAGAAAACAGAAGACTTTTCAACAGAAACTATGGAAGTAAGGAAACAATGGAATGTCATCTTGCAGTGTGAAAGAAAGGAAAAAAGACTACCAAGCTAGAATTCCATAGCCAATATACTATTCTTCAATCATGGAGACAGAATAAATATGTCTTCATAAGGAAAAATGTTGAGAAAATTAATTTCCAAGAGACTTGCACTACAAGCCATAATAAAGCAAAATATTTAGGCTAAAGAATGATCCCAGAAGGAAACATGAAGCTACATGAAAGAACGAAAAGCTCCAGAAAGGATAAAGTGCAGAGTAATTCTGACTACTGATTATTTAAAGAAATTACAATAAAGCTTTCTTGTGGGGTTTCTAACAAAGGTAGAAGTAAAATATATGAAAATAATGACAAATGGTAAAAGGGCTACTTGAATAAAATTGAGGAAGTGTTGAAGATATTAATTTAGGGTAGATTTTTGAAAATAAAGTATACGTATTCTAAACTATAGGGAAACCAAAATATATAGCCTACAGAAAAACCAAAAATATATAACTACAAAGGCAATAGAGGAGAAAAAGGAAATAATAAAAAATACTTAATTCATACAAAAGGAGAAGAGGAATAAAAGAATAAAGGACAGATAGAACAAATGCACAACAAATCATAAGATATTAGACTGACCATCCAGCTATGAATGTCATTAAATGTAAATGTCCATCAATGTAAATGGACTAAACACTTCAATTATGACAAAGACTGTCAGTTTAAAAAGAAAACAGAAAGTGACTCCCTGATGATGAGTGCAGTGGGTTGAATATGGACCCCAGTTTGGACGTGGTCTTGGTCTTGGTCAATGTTCTTGTGGTTGTGGACCCATGGTAAATAAAATCTCTTGAAGATGTTACTTCAGTTAAGGTGTGGCCCAACTGAATCAGATTTCACTTTAATCTGAATTACTGGAGTCATTTATAAGCAGAATGAAATTCACACATGGAGAGAGAGAGCTACAGAAAGAAGCTGGAAATCAATGGATCCCAGAGGAGAAATGAGAAGACATCACCGTGTATATTGCAATGAGACAGAAAAGCCAAAGACCAAGGAGCAGCAGCAGCCAGCCCCAGATTCCACAGTCTTCAGGGAGAAAACATTGCCTTGCTGATGCCTCAACTTTGGACTTCTCTCAGCCTCAAAAACATGAACGAATAAATTCCTGTTTAAGCCAACCCATCATATGGCATTTGTTTAAGCAACTGGGAAACTAAAACAATGAGCTTCTCATAGGAGACACACTTCAAACACAATGAAACAGGTTGAAATAAAATATGGGGGAAACATGAAAACACTAACCAAAAGAAAGGAAATTTTCCCATATTAAAGTAAGTCAAAGAATAATTGGAGGCAAGATTTATTATTAGAGACAGTCAATATTAAATAAGCTATATAATAGGAAAATATAAAAACAAATTTGTATGCATGGTTTCAAAATATCTGAAGAAACAATTGATAGAAATAAGGAAGCAGAATAATCCATAATCATAGGTGGAGATTTTAACACAACTTTCTCAGTAACTGATAGAGCAAATAGACCAAAAATTAGTGTAAATACAGATTATACTACACAACCAGCCAACGACAGAACTGATGCATGTTGAACATTCTACCCAACTACTACATAATACACAAGTTTTAAAAGTGACAATGGTGATGCATGCAACAATGTGGACATACTTTAAGGACATTATGTTAAATGAAATTAGCCAGAAACAAAGGGACAAATATTGTCTAGTCTCACAAATATGAACTGACTTTAATGAGAAAACTCTGAGAGTTAAAGTTGAGAACACAGTTTGTCAGGAGATAAAAAGAGGGTAGAGATTGGGCATTTGATGCTGAAGGAGTACAGAATGTTCAACAGGATTGACTGTAAAGATCCAGAAATGTATAGTACAATACTGTGTGATGGTAGCACAATATTCTAAATATAATGAACAAAGCTGTGTGAGTATGGTTGAAAGAGGAAGGTTAGGGGCATGTATGACACCAGAAGGAAAGATAGAGGATAAAAACTGGGACTGTATAACTTAGCAAAACCTAGAGTGGACAATGATGGTGATTAAATGTACAAAGATAAGAAAAGTTTTTACATGAGGAAGAAAAAAATGAATGTCACCATTGCAAGGTGTTAAAAATGGTACAGTATATGGAAAAAAATAAAATCAATGCAAACTAGGGTCTACCGTTAATATTAACATTGTAACATTTTCCATTATTGTAACAAAGGCAATATACCAATGCTAAATGCCAATAAGAGGGGGATATAAGGGAGGGGTATGAAATTCATGTTGTTGTTGTTTCTCCTTTTTATTTTTTTATTCTTTTTTTATTTTTTTCTCTTCTTTGTGGAAGAAATGGAAATGTTCTCATAGATTGTGGTGGTGAATACATAACTATGTAATTATACTGGGAACCATTGACTGTTCACTTAGGAGGATGGTATGTTGTGTGAATAAAATTATTTAAAAATAAACAGAAAGATACAAGTGCTGGAGAAGATGTGGGGAGAAAGATATACCTATTCACTGTTGGTGGGGAAGTAGAATGGTGCAGCCCCTCTGGAGGGCAGCATGGAGTTTCCACAAGATGCCAAGTATAGGGTTGCTGTATGTTCCAGTTTGCTAATGCTGCCATTATGCAAAATTCCAGAAATGGATTGGTTTAATTGGTTTCAAATGTACAGTCCTAAGGCCTTAAAAGTTTCCAAGATAAGAGGCATTGACAAGAGGATACCTTCCCTGAAGAATGGCCAATGGCATCCAGAACACCTCCGTCAGCTGGGAAGGCACATGGCTGGCATCTGCTGGTCCTTTGCTCCTGGGTTGTGTTTCAAAATGGCTTTCTCCAAAATATCTCTGGGCTTTTGTCTTAGCTCCTCTCTCACAGCTCCTGCGCATGCTTGCTTCTCTCTTCCAAGGCATTTCTCTCTAAGAATCTGGGGGTCCTCTCTTAGCTTCTTCAGGGCAAACTCTGGGCTTCATCTCTTAGCATCAGCCTCCACAGGTGTCTCCAAAAAGTCTCTCTCAGCTCTCTTAAATACTTGAACCAATCAAGACCTACCCTGAATGCACGGGGTCAAATCACCATGGAAACATTCAATCAAGAGGTCACATCCTAATCAAGACTAATAGGTCTGTCCCCACAAAATTGCATTAAATAACATGGCTTTTGGGGAGTCCATAACAGTTTCAAACAGGCACACCATATGCTCCTGCATTCCCGTTATTAGATATATACTTGGAAAAACTGAAAGCAGGGGCACAAATAGACATTTACACACTGGTGTTTATGGTGGCATTATTCATGATTTGCAATGGATGGAGGTGGCCTACAGGTACATCAACTGATGAATGGAATGGTGAACTGTGGTGTATATACACAATGGAATATTAAGTGGCTGCAAGAAGGAATGAAGTTGTGAGTCATGCAACTAGATGAATGAACCTTGAGAACATTATGTTGGGTCAAATAAGCCAGAAACAAAGGGACAAATACTGTATGGTCTCACTAATATAACCTAATGGTAATGAGCAAATGAAGAGAATTGAACTCGAAAGCATAGATTACCAGGGAGTAGAATGTGGGCAGAGATTGAGCATTCAATGTTTAAGAGCACAGAATGTTCAACAAAGCTCATTGTAAAGGTTCCTAGATTGTAAGCTCTTAGAGCAGTCACATCTACTCCTGAGTTTTAACTACTTCTAAATTCTGAGATGCTGAGCTCTTTGTGTGTAATCCGGTATTTCTCTGGAACTTTGGGTATGTGTGTGACACCTGAGTCTCAGAGTTAGAGCTCTGCAACTCTGGAAGTCAGCAACTGTTAAAGAAGCTGAAAAAGAGATCAGACTTCAGTTAGACATGTGAATGAAACGGTCTTAGTTAGGACTAAGGTAAATCAGAATACAGGATGAAGGATGATATTGACTGATTTTTAAAACTTCAGTTTCTGGGTGAGACCTCAGGAAGAGATGTTTAGTTGGTACAAAATTTAAATTTTCTGTAGCACACTTTCTAATTTAACCTGTTTGGTCAGTTTACTTAAAAAAACATAATTACGTTGAATATAGAATAGGGAATGAGATCCTGTTATACAGTGTGCCAGTTTGAGTGTATTGTGTCCCCCAAATGCCATTATCTTTGTAGTCTTGTGTGGGGCAGAAGTTTTGGTGTTGGTTAGATTTGCTTGGAGTGTGCCCCACCCAGCTGTGGGAGATAATTTTGATGAGATGTTCCCATGGAGGCGTGGCCCCACCCATTCGGGGTGGGCCTTGATCGGTGGAGCTATATAAATGAGCTGACTTGGGGGGAAGAAAGAGAGTGCAGCTGGGAGTGATGTTTTGAAGAGAAGCAAGCTTGCTAGAAAGGAACGTCCTGGAAGAAAGCCATTTTGAGGCCGGAGCTTTGGAGCAGACGCCAGCTGCCTTCCTAGCTAGCAGAGGTTTTCCGGACACCACTGGCCGTCCTCCGGTGAAGGTACCCGATTGCTGAGGTGTCACCTTGGATGCTTTGTGGCCTTAAGACTGTAATTGTTTAGTAAAATAAACCCCCGTTTTATAAAAGCCTATCCATCTCTGGTGTTTTGCATTCTCCAGCATTAGCAAACTAAGACATACAGTATAGGTTAATGTAATACCCCAATACATACCAGAGTATTTGGGGCAGAAAATAAAAATGTATTTGCAAAGCCTCCCTGTGGGACTGGGGGAAAACATGGAAATATTAAACTTCCCCACCTGGGGAATTACTGATTTCTCTCAAGCATTAGGGAATCCCAATTTAATAAGTCAAGCCCACAGTCTTGGGGCTTGTCCTTATGAGACTTATTCCTGTAAGGGAAAATATAAGCCTATTTATAACTATGCCTAAGAGTCACCCCCAGTGAACCTCTTTTTGTGGCTCAGATGTGACCTCTTTCTCTTAGCCAACTCTGCAAATAAACTCACTACCCTACCCCCATGTAGTACACGACTCCCAGGGATAAGTCTGGCCCTGGCATGTGGGACTGAGAATGTCTTCTTGACCAAAGGGGGAGAAAGAAATTAAACAAAATAAAGTTTCAGTGGCTAAGAGATTTCAAATAGAGTTAAGAGGTCATTCTGGCAGTTATTCTTATGCATTATATAGATATTTCTTTTTAGTTTCTAGTGTATTAAAAAAGCTAGAAGTAAATACCTGAAACTGTTGAACTTTAATCCAGTAGCCTTGATCCTTGATGATGATTGTATAACTATATAGCTTTTATCATGTGACTGTGATTGTGAAAATCTTGTGAGTGTCACTCCACTTATCCAGTGTATTGGCACATGAGTAATAAAATAAAGACAAAAAACAATAATGGGAGGGTAAGAGGTATTGGAGGTTTGGATGTTTTTTTATTTTTATTTTCATTTTTATTTTGGAGTAATGAAAATGTTCTAAAATTGGATTGAGGTGATGAATGCACAACTATATGATGATATTGTGAGCAATGGATTGTATACTTTGGATGGATTATACGGTGTGGGAATATATCTCAATAAAATTGCATTTAAAAATGACAAAGGGACAATTAACAAAAGAAACCATGTTCTAATCATAAAACAAGTCTCAACATATTGGCAAGAATTGAATTCATACAGAGTCTGTGCTCTGCCATGGTGTAATTAAGCCTGGAATTAGTAACATGGGTCAAAGAACAAATCAAAATGAAAGAAAATATTTTCAATTGAAAAATAATTGAAATCTGACATATTGAGAAGTGTGAGATGCAGTTAAAGCAGTACATAAAAGAATATTTGTAGTTTTAAATGTATTTATTAGAAAATAAGGAAGAATAAAAAGCAAGTATCTAAACTTTTACCTAATGAAGCTAGGAAAGAATGTGCAAACTAAATCCTAAAAAATAGTAAACGGAAGAAAATTATAAAATTAATAGCACAAATCAATGATATAGAAAACATAAATGCAATAGAAAAACAGACAAAGCTAAAATTGGTCCTATGAAACGATTAGTAAAATTGTCAAAATTTATCAATAATAAGCAAGGAAAAAAGGAAAATTTAGCAATCTTGAAAAACAAAAAGAAGGTATATCACTATAGATTCTATAGACATTTAAAAGTGGGTAAAAAAGATATTATGAAGAAGTTTGTGCTACTAAATGCATAACTTAGATGAAATAGAGAGAAGGGGGTGCTGAACTGAACTGCTGTAAGACAGGAGGTTCCCAGCACTGAAAAGTGTAAAGAAAATTGGGCACTGAGTGCAGGAAAGAATTTAAACAAATGAGAAACCTGGGAGAAAAATCTGCACAGAAAACAAACAAAACAGGTCAAGATTCCAGGAAAAGGAAGTTTTCTCTTGGTGGTGAAACATTTACACAAAAAGTGCAATCTTAAAAATTGTATCCCGTACCCAGATCAAGAATCAGATGAGGAAGAGCTCAGAAAATATGATCAGTTAAACTTGGGCTATTCTAAAGGTCCAGAATAAGTTGGATCAAGAATCAAAGAAGAGCCTTAACACAAAGCCAATCAAACAATAAAATCCTAGACATGAGGGAGAAACTGATCTTCAGAGTTAATTCATCAAGATAATTAGATGCCTAGACATCATCAAAAATTGCAAGCCATCCTAAGAAACAAAAAGATATGGCTCAGTCAAGGGAAAAAATTAAAACTCCAGAGGAGACACAGAATTTGAAGCATCTAGTCAAAGAAGTTCAAACAAATCTCCTAAATCAATTCAAGGAGATGAAGGAAAATATGCATAAATTGATAAGGGATATTAATAAGACACTATGTGAGCATAAAAAAGAATTTGAAAGCATGGAAAGAAACATAATAGAAATTATGGGAATGAAAGGCAAATTAATAGAGATTTAAAATACAGTAGAGACATAAACAGCAGATTTGAACAGGCAGAAGAAAGAATCAGTGAATCAGAAGACAGGACAATAGAAATCATATGGTCAGTAGAACACTTAGAGAAAAGAATGAAAAAAGAAGCAGTTTCTCAGGGATTTCAGTGACAGCACAAAGTGCACAAACATATGTACCCTGAGTGTTCCAGAAGAAGAAGAAAAGGAAAAGGGTCAGAAAGAATATTTGAGGAAATAATGACTGAAAATTTCCCAACTCCTATGAAGGACATAAATAAACACGTTCAAGAAACACAATATACTCCAAACAGAATAAATCCTAGTAGACCTACTCTGAGACAGATACTAATCAGAATACCAAATGCCAAAGATAAAGAGAGAATCCTGAAAGCAGCCAAAGTGATTAATCACATACAAGGGATCCTCAAAAAACTACGCACCAATTTCTCATCAGAAACCATGGAGATGAGAAGGCAGTGGCAAAATATATTTAAAGTGCTGAAAGGGAAAAACTGCCAGCCTCAAACTCTTTATCTGGCAAAATTGTCCTTCAAAAATGAGGAAGAATTTGCACAGTGGGGTTTATGGTGTCAGTATTCATGATTTGCAGCAGATGGAGGTGGCCTAAGGGTACAACTGATGAATGGAATGGCAAACTGGTGTATACATACAACGGAGTGTTGAGCTGCTATAAGAGGGAATGAAGGTGTGAGGTAAATGGACATTGAGGACAGTATGTTGGGTGAAATAAACCAGAAATGAAGAGAAAAACATTATAATGCCTCACTAATATGGACTAACTATAATGTGCAAACTCTGAGATCTGAGCCTGAAAGCACAGGTTATCAGGGAAGGGTTATTGTAAAAGTTCCTAGATTGTAAGCTCTTACAGCAGTTACATTTATTCCTGAGTTGTAATGGTTATTTCTAAATCCTGAGATGCTGAGCTCTTTGTGTATAAGCTGGTGGGTCCCTGGAACTTTGGGTAACTATTTGACACCTGAGACTCAGAGCCAAAGCCGGCAGCTATGAATGTCGGCATTACCACATACAGCAAATGTTAAGGAGTCTGAGAAAAAGAATCAAACGTCAATTAGAGACTTGGTTAGGACTAAGTTAAATCAGACTAAAAGGGTAGACGATGATATTGAGGGTGTTTTTAAAACTTCAACTTCTATGTGAGACCAAAGTAAGAGATATTTATTAGGTGCAAAATCTATATTGTTTGTAACACACCATATGATTTAACTTGTATGGTCAGTTTATTCAAACAACATAATTACATGGAACACTGAATAGGGAGTGAAATCTGTTTGAATTGTACAGGCTAGTGTGAAGCCCCCATATATCCCAGAGTAATTTGGGCAGAGAATAAAAATGTATTTGCAAAGCCCCCATGAGGGACTGGAGAAAATGTGGAAATATTAAATTTCCCCACCTAGGGAAATGATTATGTTCTCACAAGCATTGGGGACTACCAATTTGGAAGGCTGAGCCCTCAATCTTGGGGCTTGCCCTTATGAAGTTTGTTGCTGCAAAGGAGAGGCTAAGCCTGTGTAAAATGGTGCCTAAGAGTCATCCCCAGAGAACCCCTTTTGTTGCTCATATGTGGCCTCTCTCTAAGTCAACTCTGCAGGTAAACTCACTGCCCTCCCCCCTACATGGGACATGACTCCCAGGGGTGTAGGTCTCCCTGGCAATGTGGGATATGACTCATGGGGATGAGCTTGGCCCTGGCATTGTGGGATTGAAAAAGCCTTCTTGGACCAAAAGGGGGAAGACAAATAAAACAAAATAAAGTTTCAGTGGCTGAGAGATCTCAAATAGAGCCAAGAGGTCATTCTGGAGGTTATTCTTATGCATTATATAGATATTCCTTTTTAGTTTTTAGTGTATTGGAACAGCTAGGGAAATACCTGAAACTGTTGAACTGTAACCCAGTAACTTTATTTTTGAAGATGATTGTATAAGTATATAGCTTACACTGTGTGACTGTGTGATTGTCAAAACTTTGTGGCTCCCACTCCCTTTATACAGTGTATGGACAGATGAATAGAAAAATGAGGACAAAAGTAAATGAATAGGAGACTCGGGCAAGATGGCAGCATAGAGAGGAGTGGAAGCTAAGTAGTCCCCCTGGAACAACTACAAAAAACCAGAAACAACTAGGAAATAATCCAGAATAACTGCAGGGGGACAAACGAGACCATCCACTCATCATACACCAACTTGAATTGGGAGGAATGTCCGAGAACACAGCATAAAATCTGTAAGTAAAACCTGCGGAACCAAGTCATGATACCCCCTCCCGCATAGCCCAAGCTGCAAAGCCGCGTGGTGCCAGAGAGAAGCTCTCTCCCAGCAAGCAAATACAGCTCAGCTGAGCTCCAACTGGGGTTTTAAGCAGCGAGTGTGAACTGCTCACTACAGGTACGCATCCCCCAAAAACAGACAGAGGCTTTGGGTGATGACTGACCTGGGAGAGCAGGAGGGTCCCCTTGGACTGGGTCTGAAGGGGACTATCTGTTTCTTTTTTGGCTCAGTGGAGAAAGCCCCAGTCGTTTTCA
The DNA here is from genome assembly GCF_015220235.1 of Choloepus didactylus. Lineage (NCBI taxonomy): Eukaryota > Metazoa > Chordata > Mammalia > Pilosa > Megalonychidae > Choloepus > Choloepus didactylus. The sequence continues at coordinate 25,426,504 of NC_051317.1, read as the reverse complement.
GTTTCCAGGGCTGTGACTCGGGGAAGGTGGAGACAGCACAAGCAGAGAGTGAGACCATTGAAATGCTAATGACCTCCACCTGGGGGGTCTGTCTTCTCTAGGAGGAAAGGGGTGGGGCCCTTTGCATTCAGAACCAGACCCCAGAGCCTGGGGTAACACGGCCACACCTCCTCACACCAGTCAAGAATTATGGGCTAACAGGCATCACCTGCTGGGCAGAAAAGCACAGTGACCCGAGGCATCAAAGGCTGGAGCAATTTTCTAAGACACACCCACAGGGAAACCAGATACTGAATATTTCTTCCCTCTGGGACCTGAGCCTGTTCTGGTCTGGGAAAACCTGATTTGGATAACCAAGGAAACCATGCCTAGACAACAGAAAATTACAACCTACACTAAGAAAAACAAAGTTATGGCCCAGTCAAAGGAACAAACATACACTTCAACTGAGATACAGGAATTTAAACAATAATGCTAAATCAATTCAAAAAGTTTAGAGAAGATATTGCAAAAGAGATAGAGGCTGTAAAGGAAGCACTGGTCATGTATACGGCAGAAATCAAAAGTTCAAAAAAACAACTAGTAGAATCTATGGAAATGAAAGGCACAACACAAGAGATGAAAGACACAATGGAAACATACAACAGCAGATCTCAAGAGGCAGAAGAAAACACTCAGGAACTGGAGAACAAAACACCTGAAAGCCTACATGCAAAGGAGCAGATGGAGAAAAGAATGAAAAAATATGAGCAACGCCTCTGGGAACTCAAGGATGAACAAAGCACAATAATGTACGTATCATTGGTGTCCCAGAAGGAGAAGAGAAGGGAAAGGGGACAGAAGCAATAATAGAGGGAATAATTAATGAAAATTTCCCATCTCTTATGAAAGACATAAAATTACAGATCCAAGAAGCGCAGCGTACTCCAAACAGAAGAGATATGAATAGGCCTACGCCAAGACACTTAATAATCAGATTATCAAATGTCAAAGACAAAGAGAGAATCCTGAAAGCAGCAAGAGAAAAGCAATTCATTACATACAAAGGAAGCTTAATAAGACTATGTGCGGATCTCTCAGCAGAAACCATGGAGGCAAGAAGGAAGTGGTGTGATATATTTAAGATACTGAAAGAGAAAAACCGCCAACCAAGAATCCTGTATCCAGCAAAGCTGTCCTTCAAATATGAGGGAGAGCTCAAAATATTTTCTGACAAACAGACAATGAGAGACTTTGTGAACAAGACACCTGCCCTACAGGAAATACTAAAGGGAGCACTACAGGGTGATAGAAGACAGGAGTGCGTGGTTTGGAACACAGTTTTGGTAGATGGTAGCACAACAATATAAGTACACTGAACAAAGGTAACTATGAATACGGTTGAGAGAGGAAGGTGGGGAGCATGTGAGACACCACAAGAAAGGAGGAAAGATAATGACTGGGACTGTGTAACTTGGTGAAATCTAGAGTATTCAACAATTGCGATAAAATGTACAAATATGTTCTTTGACGAGGGAGAACAAGCAAATGTCAACCTTGCAAGGTGTTAAAAATGGGGAGGCATTGGGGGAGGGATGCAATCAGCATAGACTAGAGACTGTAACTAATAGAATCATTGTATTATGCTTCCTTTAATGTAACAAAGGTGATATACCAAGGTGAATGCAGATAAGAGGGGGGATGGGGGAGGCATGTTAGACACTTGACATTGGTGGTATTGTCCGATTCTTTATTCTACTTTGATTTAAGGTTATTTTTCCTTTTGCTGCTTCCTAGCTGTCATTTTTTTTTCCTCTTTCTTTTGCCTCTCTACGTTCTTTGACTCTCCCTCCTGCCTTGTGGAAGAAATGTAGATGCTCTTATATAGATAGTGGTGAAGGTGGTGAATACATAAATGTATGACCATGCAGAAAACCATCAATTATTTACTTGGGATAGAATGTATGGTGAGTGAACAAAACCATATTAAAAAAAATGGGTTGATGACAAAACCTCGAGGGCAATATACTGAGTGAAATAAGCCAGACACATTAGGACAATTATTGCAAGTTCTCACTGATAGGAACTAATTATAATATGTAAACTCATAGACATGAAATATAAGGTACCAAGATATAGGACAAGGCTTAAGAATGGGGAGTGGTTGCTTATTATGAGCAGAATGTTCAATTAGGATGAACTTAAATGTTTGGGAATGAACAGGGTTGTTGGTAGCAAGATGTGAGAATAACTAACAGTGCCGAATGGTGTGTGAATGAGGTGGAAAGGGGAAGCTCAGAGTCATATATGTCACCAGAAGGAAAGTTGGAGGTCAAAAGATGGGAATGTATAAAACTGAATCCTGTGGTGGGCAATGTCCATGATCAACTGTACAAATACTAGAAATCGCTTCCATGAACCAGAACAAATGTATGACAATACAATTAGAAGTTAATAATAGAGGGGCATATAGGGAAGAACTATATACCTATTACAAACTATATACTACAGTTAGTAGTATTTCAACATTTTTTCATAAACAGTAACAAATGTACTATATCAATACTAGGAGTCAACAATTGAGGGGGGTTGGTTAGGGATAGGGGAGGATTAGAGTTTCCTTTTCTTTTTTTCTTTTTTCATCTTTCACTTTATTTCTTGTCTGGAGTAATGAAAAGTTTCTAAAAATTGAACAAAAATTAAGTGTGATGGATGCACAGCTGTATGAGGGTACCCAGGGGCAAGTGATTGCACACTTTGGATCTTTGGATAATTGTATGGTATCTGAACAATCTCAATAAAAATGAAAAAAAAAGTAAATGAATAATAGGGATGGGTGGGAGGTATGCGATGTTTGGGGTGTTCTTTTTTACTTTAACTTTAATTCTTATTTTGTATGTGTGTGGTAATGAAAATGTTCAAAAATTGATTGTGGTGATGAATGCACAACTATATAATGGTACTGTGAACAATTGATTGTACACCATGGATAATTGTATGGCATGTGAATATATCTCAATAAAATTGAATTTTAAAAATAAGGAAGAGTTTAAAATATTTGCAGATAAACAGAACTGAGAAGTTCATCAACAAAAGATCTGCTGTACAAGAATTACTAAAGGAAGTTCTTCAGGTTGAAAGTAAAACAAACAGGTGAGAGTAGCTTGGTGTAGTGTGAAAAAGTGAAGATCTTCAGTAAAGGTAACTAAAAGGGTAAATGCAAAACCTGATAGTACTGTATCTCCATTATACAACTCTACTCTCTAATTCCTTTAAGAGTCAGAATACAATTAAACAAGAAAATGGCATATTTCTTGATAATGAACATGCAAATATAATGCAGTAATGTGGGGAAAAAACAACAAAAAGAAGAGAAACAGAGGGATATGGGAACAAAGAATGTATTTGCTATTGATACTAAGTTAATATCTTTTCAAATTAGTAGGTTATAGACGTATGTTGTGTAACATAAACTCCAGGATAATCTCAAAGAAAGTATTTTTTTAATGTACAGAAACAGAAATGAGAAAAGGATAATTCAGATAAATCACATAAGATCAACTGTACAGAAGAGGAGGTTGCAATAAAGGAAATGAGAGCAAAAAAAAAAAGATATGATATATTAAAAAAAAGGACAAAATGGCTGAAATAAGGACTATCTTTACAGTAACAACACTGAATGCTAATGGATTAAAAACCCCAATCAAAAGACACAGATTGGCAGAATGGATTTAAAAAACAAACAAACAAACAAAAAAACACAAAAAACATGGTCCAACTATACATCATTTACAAGGGTCTCACCTTAGACCCAAGTACACAAATAGGTTGAAAGTGAGAGGCTGAAAAAAATTTTCCATGAAAATAGTTACCAAAAAAAACTGGGGGAGCTATACTAATATCAGAAAAAAAATAGACTTTAAGTCAAAAGCTGTTATAAGAGACTAAGAAGAACACTAAGAAAAGGACAATAAACCAAGAAGAAAAAACAATAAGTATTTATGCACCTAACAACAGTGCCCCAAAATACCTGAGGCAAATGCTTGCAAAATTGAAGAAAAAGATATAATTAGTAGGTTATAGATGTATGTTGTGTAACATGAACTCCAGGATAATCTCAAAAAAAGTATTTTTTTAATATACAGAAAAAGAAATGATAAAAGGATATGACAATAGTTGGAGACTTCAAGACAACACTCTCATCAAAAGATAAAGCATGAGACAGAAGATCAATAAGGAAACAGAGAACTTGAATGATATGATAAATGAAATAGACCTCAATAGGCATACATAGAACATTCATACCAAAATAGCAGGCTATACATTCTTCTCAAGTGCACATAGATCATTCTTTACCAAAGACCACATCTTCGGTCACAAATCAAGTCTCAGTAAATTTGAAAAGATTGGAACTTACAAAGCATCTCTTTGACCATAACAGAATGAAGTTGGAAAGCAGTAACATGCAGAGAACCAGAAAATCCACAAATATATGTAAGTTAAATAACACATTCCTAAGCAATCAGAGGGTCAAAGAAGAAATTGTAAGGGAAATCAGTAAGTATCTTGAGATGAATGAAAATGAGAACATAGCATATCAAAACTTAGGGGATGCAGCAAACAGAGTGCTGAGAGGGAAATGTATAGCCCTAAGTACTTACATTAAAAAAGAATTGATCACTAAAATCAAAGACCTAACTGCTCGCCTGGAGCAAATAGAAAAAGAACAGAGAACTAATCCCAAAGCAAGCAGAAGGAAAGAAATAACAAAGATTACAGCAGAAATACATGAAATTGAAAATTAAAAAACAATAGACTTAACAAAACCAAAAGTTGGTTCTTTGAAATACCAATAAAATTGACAAAACTTTGACTAGAATAACAAAGTTGCAAATAAATAAAATCAGAAATAAGAGGGGGGATGTTACTACTGATGCCACAGAAATAAAAAGGATCATAAGAGGATAAATATGAACAACTGTATGCCAACAAACCAAACAACACAGATTAAATTGGCAAATTCCTAGAAACACACACACAACCTACACTGACTCTAGGAGAAATAGAAGATGCCAACAGGCCAATTACAAGTAAAGAGATTGAATAAGTCATCAAAAACCTTCCAACAAAGAAAAGCCCCAGACTAGGTTGCTTCACAGAGAAATTCTATCAATCATTCCAAGAATTAACACCAATCCTATTCAAACTCTTCCAAAAAATTGAAGAGGCAGGAACACCACATAATTCATTCTATGAGACAAACATCACCCTAATACCAAAACCAGATAAAGATACCACAAGAAAAGAAAATTACAGACCAATTTCTCTTATGAATAAAGATGCAAAAATCCTCAGTAAAATACTTGCAAATCAAATCCAACAGCACCATGATCAAGTGGGTTTCATCCCATGTGTGCAAGGGTGGTTCAACATAAGAAAGGCGATTAATGTAATACACCACATTAGCAAAATGAAGGGAAAAAACACATGAACATCTCAGTTGATACAGAAAAGGTATTTGACAAAATCCAGCATCCTTTCTTGAAAAAAACACTTAGAAAAATAGGAATAGAAAGAAACTTCCTCAACTTGACAGAGGGCATTTAGGAAAAACCTACAGCTAACTTCATATTCAATGGTGAAAGATCAAACTTTCCCTTTAAGATTGGGAACAAGAAAGGATTCCCTCTGTCACCACTGTTATTCAGCATTGTACTGGAAGTTATAGCCAGTGCAGTTAGGCAAGAAAAATAAGAAGTAAAACTTTCACTAATTGCAGATGATATGACCCAAATGTAGAAAGTCCTGAAAATCTACAACAAAGCTTCTGGAGCTAATAAAACAATTCAGCAAGGTGGCAGTGTTCAAGATCAACATGAAAAATTGGTAGTGATTCTATATACTAATAATGAGCAATCTGAGGAGGATATCAAGAAAAAAATTCCATTCACAATCGAATATCTGGGAATAAATTTAACCAAGAATGTAAAGGTCTTGTACACATACAGCTACAACATATCAGTAAAAGATATCAAAGAAGACCTAAATAAATGGAAGGATAGCTTGTGTTCATGGGTTGGAAGCCTAAATAATCATTAAGATGTCAATTCTATCCAAAATGTTTTACAGATTCAATGCAATCCCAATAAAATTTCCAACAGCCTACTTTCTAGAAACGGAAAAGCCAATTATGAAATTTCTTTGAAAGGGTAAGTGGCCCTGAATAGCCAAAACATCTTGAAAAAGAAGAACAAAGTTGGAGACTCACACTTCATGGCTTTAAAGCATATTACAAAGCTACAGTGGTCAAAACAGCATGGCATTGGTACAAGGATAGATATACTGACCAATGGAATCAAGTTGAGAGTTCAGAAATAGAGTCTCACATCTATGGTCAATTGATTTTTGACAAGGTTTCCAAGTCCACTCGTCTGGGAAAGAATAGTCTCTTCAACAAATGGTGCTCGGAGAATTGGATATCCTTATGCAAATGAATGAAAGAGGACCTCTATCTCACACCATACACAAAAATTGACTCAAAATGGATCAAAGACCTAAAAGAGCAAGGACTACAAAACTCCTAGAAGAAAATGTAGGGAAGCATCTCCAGGATCTTATGTTAGGCAATTGTTTCTTAGACTTTACACACAAAGCACAAGCAACAAAAGAAAAAAACTAGATAAATGGAACCGCCTCAAAATTAAAAACTTTTGCTCATCAAAAGACTTTGTCATGAAACTGAAAATACAGCCTCCTTGATGGGAGGACATATTTGGAAACCACATATCTGATAAAGATTTAGTATCCAGAATATATAAAGAAATCCTACAACTCAACAATAAAAAGAAAACAACCCAATTTAAAAATGGGCAAAAGACTTGAATAAACATTTCTCCAAAGAGGACACACAAATGGCTAAAAAGCACATGAAAAAATGCACAACATCATTAACTCTTAGGGAAATGCAAATCAAAACCACAATGAGATATGTCACACCCACTAGAATAACTGCTATTAAAAAAACAGAAAGCTGCAAATGTTGGAGAGGATGTGGAGAAATAGGAATACTCATTCATTGCTTGTGGGAATGTAAAATGGTGCAGCCGCTGGGGAATACAGTTTGGCAGTTTCTCAGGAAGCTAAGAATAGAATTACCATAGGACCTGGGGATCCTGCTGCTAGGTATATACCCAGAAGAGTTAGAAGCAATATATCAAATATATCAAATATATCAAATATTTTGAACAGATATTTGCAAAATGATGTTCACAGTAGCATTATTCACAATTGCCAAAAGATGGAAGCAACTCCAGTGTCCATCAACCAATAAGTGGATAAACAATATGTGGTATAGACATACAATGTAATATTATTCAGCCATAGAAAGGAATAAAATTCTGATGCATGCAGCAACAGGGATGAACCTTGAGGACACTATGCTGAGTGAAATAAACCAGACACAAAAAGACAAATACTTTGTGATTTCGTTGATATGAACTAATTATAATAAGCAAACTCATAGAGTTAGAATCTAGAATATAGGTACTAGGGGATAGATTGAGGTTAGAGAATGGGCAGTGGATGCTTAATTTGTACAGAATTTCTATTTAGGTTATTGCAAACATTTGGAAATGGACGGTGGTGATGGTTTCACATTATTGTTAGTGTAATTAACAGCACTGACACGTAGGTGAATGTAGTTAAAAGGGGAAACCATAGGTCATAGATGTTATTAGAATAAAAATTTAAATATAAGACTCTGGACTGTATAACACAGTGGACCTTATTGTAGATGATGTACTCTAGTTAATAGTACAAGTATAAATATGTTCTTTCATGAATTATAACAAATGTGTGACACTAATACAAGGTATTAATAATAGGGTGGTATCTGGGAAAATACACCTAATGTAAACTATGGATGATAGTTAATAGTACTATTTCAATAATCTTTCATCAGTTTTAACAAAGTTTACTACTGCTAAAAAATAGTACAATTATATAAAGTTGCTATCATTAATTGTAACAGATGTTCCACACCTGTGCAAGGTGTCGGTAGTGAGGTGGTGTATGGGAATACTGTATTTTATGCGTGATTGTTCTGTAAACCCACAACCTCTCTAATTAATTTTTTTTAAAAGCAGAATATCATTATTCAAATATAACATGTTTGTGTACATAGAAAATCCAAAATACTCTAAAAATATTAGAATTAATAAATGAATTCTCAAGGTTACTGGATACAAAGTCGATATACAAAATTTGATTAATATTTTACCAACAAAACAATTGGAAAATGCAATTGAAACAATAACAATAACATCAAAATACATGGAATGTGTGCAAAACCTAAGCAATTAAATTAACAGAACATTGCTAAGAAAAATTAAAGGCCTAAATAAATGAAGCAATATATCATGTTCATGGATTGGAAAACTAAAAATGTTAAGTTGTTTTTTTTTCCCTAAATTGCTCTTAGATTTAATGGAATTTGAAATTCCAACAAGTTCTTTCATAGAAATTGACAGACTGATTCTATAATTTGTATGGAAAGCACTTGGAATAGCAAGATAACCTTGAAGAATACGAAATTGGAGGTCTTAAAGCGCTTAAACTATTACTACTTCTCCTACTGCTGCTACAGTAAATAATAAAGAATGGTATTGGCATGGCGATAGATAAATTAGTACAACAGAACAGTATAGAAAGTTTAGAAATACAGTTATTCTTAATATCCCTTATTATCCTGTTAATATCTGTAGAACCAGCAGTGATGTCACTGCTCTCATCCCTGATATTGGTAATTTGTGTCTTCACCCCCTTTTGCCTGATCCATCATGGTTGTTGCTCTTTTTACCACATTATCTCAGTGAGTTTAAAGGCTGTTGACCTATAAGTCAAATACTGAATTGATAAAAGTTAGTGATATCTTTTCTAGGAAACTAATGATTCCAAAAGAGAAACAGAATCCCATCTTGACCGGTAAATGCTCTTCTAAATTAGAATGCTACTTTCTAAATCCTACAACTCAACAATAAAAAGACAAAAGAACCCAATTTTAAAATGGTTATCTGAGATGTTAAATAAGCAGTTAGACGCATGTGCCAAGGCTTCATTGTAAAGAAAGGGCTAGAGATTTAAACTTGGGAGTCACCTATGAGGTCAGGGAGAGATAATGGTCACTCTTGTGTATCTCAAGGGGGCTGTCACTGGTTTCTCCTGAGGGAGATGGTCACTCTGAGTATCTCAAATGGGATGGTCACTCTGGGAATCTTGAGGGGTGGTCACTCTGGTGTATCTTGAAGGAAATGGTCACTCTAAGTAACTCAAGGGAACAGTCATTCTGAGTATCTCAAAGGGGATGGTCACTCTGGTGTATCTCAAGGGGATGGTCATTCTGGTGTATCTAAAGAGGGTGGTCACTCTGGTGTATCTAAAGGGGGCGGTCACTCATGTATCTCAAGGTGATGGTCACTCTGGTGTATCTCAAGGGGACAGTCATCCTGGTGTATTCTGCATTGCCCTTTGGTCTTTGTCAGACCTTAAGAGACTGAGAAATGGACCATGAAGCATCTTGGACTCTGCTGAAATTTCCCTCACTATTCATATACTCTCAGAGGCTCTCTGGGGGAAGTCAGACTCTTAGGAATGTACACTGGCTTTGTTTTCTTGGGCACTGTTGAAAGTGAACTTTTAAGATTTCCAACATCTAACACTGTAAAGAGGGAGTGATGTTTCTGTACTATGAATGTGAATCTCAATCTGACACTGTTAGAATAAACTTTCACCAGGTACTAGTACAGAGCTAATAAACTTGAACATAAATGTAAGTCAAGATTCAGATAAATCAGAAAATCAGAACCAAGACAGCTTGCGTCTGATTTTAAGTATATGCAAAAAGAGTCATAGTCAAGATAAATATTCCCATAGCGAGAAGAGGAGAGGACTCTTGTTTGTTGTAGCAATAACCCTCCCCTACCCCCTACCCCACCCAGGAAAATGCCCACATACATGTGTTTCTTCTCTTTTCTTTTTAAAGTCTACAAGGCTAATCAGATTTTCTTTTTCTTTGTGTACATTTTGGTAATTTGTGCTTTGCAAGGAATTTTTCCATTTCATCTGTTATCAAATACATTGTCACAATTTTTAATAATGTTCCCTTATTATCAATTAAGTACCTGTAAGGTCTATAAGGGATGGCCCTTTTCTCATTCCTGATAATTGGGCTTTCTCTTTTATTTTCTTGATCAGTTTTGCTAGAAGCCTATCATTTTATTGACCTTTTCAAATAATCAATATTTATTTCTATTGGTTTTCTCTATTATTTGTTTTCTGTTATCAATTTCCAATTTACCTTTAATATTTCCTTCCTTTACTTACTTGCAGTTCAATTTACTCTTCTTTCACTTGATTCTTCAGGTGGATGTTTAGATTATTGATTTTAAACTTTCCTTTTTTCTAATATATGCATTTAATATTATAAATTTCTCTCTACTGCTTTGTTTCAACTCATGAACTTTCAAGGGCTTTAAAAAATTTATTCATGTACACTCCGTATCTATGAAACATACACTCCCACTTCCCCTCTCCCCCCATCCTCTGGTAATCTCCAATCTACTGTCCATCTCTGCAGATTCACTATTTCTTCTTTTTCCCTCTTTTTTTTCTGGACCCCACCCCTTCTAGGTTGACACAGAGGCTGCCTGGCTCACCCCACCTGGCTCAGTCCTGCCACAGGTCTAAGCTAAAGAAACCACAAACAGCTCCAAGACTTCAGCTGTTCTATGGATCCCAACCACAATCTGGGGGTGAACAGTGAAGGTAATTGTGGTGAGAGAAGGTGGCAGTTTTTCTGACCTTTTGCTCTCATCCTCCAAGAATCTGGGGGCAAAAAACTCAACCTCCAAGCATCCCTTTAACTGATTCTACTTCCTCCCTCTTCTCCACCCTCACTAGTTCAATATCATACAATATTTGCCCCAGGTGTCTCGTTTATTTCACTGAGCATAATGCTTTCAAGATCCTTCCAAGTTGTGGCTTGTCTAAAAGCTGCATTTCCTCTTATGGCCAAATAATATTCCACAATGTGTATGTACCATGTTGTTTATCCATTCATCTGTTAATGGACACTTGGGTTGTTTTCACCTTTTGGCTATTGTGAATAATGTGGCTATAAGCATTGGTGTACGCATATTTGATTGAGATCCTGTTTTCACTTTCTTTTGGCATACACCTAGAAGTAGAATTTCCGGGCCATATGGTAACTTATTTTTAACTTTTTGAGGAACTACCATATTGCTTTCCATGGTGGCTGCACCATTTCATGTTCCCACCAATAATGCACCAGAGTTCCAATTTCTCTGCATCCTTTCCAATACTTACTATTTACATTTTTTAAATAAGAATCATCCTCGTGGTGTAAAGGGTATCTCATGGTGGTTTTGATTTGCATTTCCCTAATGGATAGTGATGTTATCATATGCTTATTGTCCATCTGTGTATCTTCTTGGAAAAATGTCGATTCAAATCCTTTGCCCATTTTTTAATTGGATTGTTTGTATTTTTGTTGCTGCATTGTAAAATTCTTTATATATTCTGGAGATTAAGCTTTTATCAGGCAAATGGTTTGCAACTATTTTCTCCCATTCTGGAGATTGGCTTTTCACTTTCTTAATATCCTTTGATGTAAAAGATTTTAGTTTTGATGAAATCAAATTTATCTGTTGTTTCTTTTGTTGTTCATGCTTCTGATGTCAAATTCTATTACTGAATCTCAGGTCATGAAGATATGTCCCTATGTAATCTTCCAAAATTTTTATAATTTTAGCTCTTATATTTAGTCCTTGATTTATTTTAAATTAATTTTGTGTATGGTGTGAGGTAGGGATTTAAATTCATTCTTTTACTGTAGATATCAGTTTTCCCAACACCATTTGTTAAAAAGACCATTTTTCCCCATTGCATGTTCTTAGCACCCTTGTCAAAAATCAATTGACAATAAATGTGTGGGTCTATTTCTGGACTTGCAATTCTGTTCCGTTGTTCTATATTTCTGTCTTTAATTCCAGGATCACACTGTTTTGATTACTGTAGCTTTGTAGTACAATTTGAAATCATCAACCCACGAATTTTGATATATCTTCTCATTATCACTCAGTTCAAACATTTTCTAATTCCCCTTCTGATTTCTTCTTTGAAACAATGGTTACCTAGAAATGTTTTTAAACTTTCAAATATTTGGTGATTCCTCAGCATCTACTTATTATTGAACTCTACTATTGTATGGTGTAATGTTCTATAAATACAAAGCAGATCAGGTTGGTTGATAGTGTTCTGCAAGTCTTCTATATATTTACTAATTTTCAGTCTACTTGATCTAGCAGTTACTGAGAGAGCAGTGTTGAAAATCCAACTATAATATTTTTCTATTTTTCCTTTTCTTTCCACTAGTTCACATTTCATGTATTTTGAAACTCCTTGTTGGGTATTTACATACTTATGACTGTCATGTCTTTTTTGTTGAGATGCCTAGATATTAATATCACCACCACTGTTTGATTATAATTACTTTATTACTTTTTAATTTGCTTTTATGTTTAAATGCATTTCTTATAGACAGTATTACTTTATCCAGTCTGACGGCATTTACATTTAAATGAGTATGTTTATTTACATGTAATGAATTACTCATATGTTTGGATTTAAGCCCATTTTCTATGTGATTTCTGCTTGTTCCATCTTTTGTTTCTTCTTTTCCTGCCCTCTATGGATTGAATATTTTTTAGCATCCCATTTTATGTCTTCTGTCAATTTATCCATGATTACTTGTCATTTTATTTTTATAGTATTTGCTCTATGATTTCATATATCTTTATCAGTTTACCTTTACAAATATCATGCTGTTTCATATGTAATGTAAAAATATAATATCCTTCCATTTTTATCTTTCTGTCCTTTGTGATAACATTGGCATACATTTTACTTAAGCATATGCTAAACATAACACAATACATTGTTATTATTTTTGCTTTAAACTGCCAGTTATTTTAATCAATTGAAAAATGAAAAAAGTGATATTTAAATTTACTGAAATTTTTACTATTCTTGAATTTTAGGAATGACTTGCATCATTCCTTCATGTAGATATGGGTTTCTTTCTTTACAAAGAAGGAATGCCTTTAATGATTTTTGTAATGTAGTGCTACTGATAATAAAATCTCACCTCAGCTTTTGTTAGTTTGAAGATCATTTTTTGCCTTAATTTCTACAAGAATATTTTAACAGGATATAGAATTCTAGGTTGACTTAAACATTTTTTAGCAATTTAAGGTTCATTTTCTGTTGTCTTCTGGCTTGCATTGTTTCTGATGAGAAGTCAGCCATTATTCTCATCTTTGTCACTCTGTATGTAACATGTACTATCCCCCTTCCCAGACTACTCTTAAGATTTTTCTTTTTATAATTGGATGTCAGTAATTTGAATATAATGTTTCTTAGTTTTATTTTCTTTGGTCCTCAACTTTTCTTATCTTTGAGTTTATATTCTTCACTACATTTAGAGAAATTTCAGTCATTATATCTTCAAATGTTTTTCCAATTACACATATGTTAGAGCTCTTGATATTACTCCATAAACCAAAGAGGCTCTGTTTTCTTTTGTTCAGCCATTTTTTTTTTTCTTTCGGTGCTTGAGTTTGGTGAGTTTCTATGGCTCTGTCTTTGAGTTCACTTTCTTCTGCAGTTCTTATCTACTCTTAAGCTCATCCAGTGAATTTTTCATTTTAGATAATATGTTTTTCAGTTCTTGAATATTTGGTTATTTTGAGAATTTCTATTTATCTATTCATTATATTCAGTTTTCTTTAACTCCTTTAACATATTCATAAGAGCTGTTTTAAAGTGATTTTCTGCATTTCTGGATCTTTTTCTATTATGAATTTTTCTCCTTATAATGGGCCACATTGCGCTGCTTCTTGCATGTATAGTAATTTTTGATTGGATGCTGGTCATTATCACTTATTCCTGAATATCTGGAACTTGTCTTCCTTTAGTGAGTATTGAGGATTTTTTTTTCCAGCAGGCAGTCTCTTTACTAGTGGATCAGCTTGATCCTTTGAAGCATGATTTTAGGTTTTGTAGAGCTGGCTGTTATTATCCTTTATCTGTAATTTAGTCCTTCTACTATGGTCTGACTTTTCTGGGATCTTTATTGAACATTCCAGGCATTCAACAAGGTATTTCTACTCTGCTGATCAGAAGTTGAACTTATATGAGGCGTGTGTTAACACTGGTGGTTGTTCTTTGCCCAGCCTTTGCAACAGACTCAGAAATGACAAAGATGATGGAATTATCAGACAAGCACTTTAAAACAGTTCCCATGAATAAGTTTAAGAAGTTAAATGCGGGACACTGATTACGTGCTTCGACTTGGCGGGCCTGGGCTGGGGGACCTGATCAGCCCCTGGGGAGGGTGGTGGGCACGGGCGACAGCGCCCTCCACAGCCCCCCAGGCCTGAGAAAGTGAGGCCGGAGGCAGGCCCCATTTCCTCACCCCAAAGTACAATCGTTGGGGAGGGCTTGCCGGAGAAAAACCCCACCCCCGTGCCTTACCCGTACCCTCCACCCTCTTCGTTACCGGAGCAACGCCCGCACCTTTTCAATCAACCTTCACGCCCTCTCAGAACCAATCCAAGCCTTTAACCCCTACAGCCACCCCGCCCTCTAAACCGCCCGATATAAGCTTGTACTCTCCCCTAATAAACTCTCTTGGCTTCTTCATCCTAAAAGAAAGGTGTCCCGCCTGTTCCTTTCTCGCCGCCCTCCATACTTTGCACGCCTCCGCCGGGGACCGGGCCCAGTCCCCCGCCTCGCCCTCGCCTCCGGGAAAGAGCCCCTGCCGCCGGTACCCTCCGAGCAATCCTGAGAGCCTAGGATTTAGCAACCGGCCGCCACTCCCCCCCACTAGACAAGTCAACTGCGACCGCAGTTAAAGGAAGCTTAAAATAATAATTCTGTTTCTTTATGCTGGAGCCTATTAAGATTTTTCTCAGTCTTTGTTTCTTTATAATGTGCTTAAGCATGGATTTCCTCTTTTTTAATGTTTTGGAGATTAAGAGGCATTCTTAAATTTCTGGATTGGTATCTTTTATTATTTCTGGAAAGTTTACATTTATTATTGCTTCACATCATATTTCCTTTTCTCCATTTTCTCTTAGTCATTCTTATGAGATATTGATTAAACTAATCCATGGTTTTTAAACCCTCCTGTTACACATATATTCATATATAGTTTCATTTTTAATCTTTCAGTTTGGGGAATGTTTTTGGCCTTTTTTATAGTTTATTGATTCTCTTCAGCTGTGTTTAATTTCCTGTTAAACCCATCAGTTGATCTTTTTTCAGTTTAATATTTTATTTCTAGAAGTTCTGTTTGATTCTTTTACAAATGAGTTATATAATTATTTTTTATTTTTCTGTGTCCTGAAAATATTTTCAAGCTTGTTTTTATTTCTAAATTTTATAATCCATGCCTGAGGGTTCCAATTTATGAATTCTTCATGAGCCTTTTTCTATCAAAGCTTAGTTGCACAGAGATGTGTGTTTCCAGATTAGTCAGAGAACAATGACAGTAGGATTGAGAAAGGACTTTTTACCTTTAGTTAGTTCAGAAAGATTTCATATGAAGTAGGATTCCTGCCTCTACTTTTATGGTTTAAAATGATAGTATAAGTAGCAATTAATATTCACATTGCACTTTTCAATTTTATATCCATTTTTATTTTCATGTCCTTGACAAAAAAAAAACACCCTGTGAATTACAGACTCTACTGTTTACGTTTCATGGATGAAAAAAATTATTTGGATAAGCTGATATCTTGCTAAATTCATACATCAGAAAGTGACAGAGCCAGAACTCATTCCAGCTATTCTGACTACAAATACTATTTGGATTATGTTTTGGAAGAGTGGACTCAGAGATACGGAACAATTTCCTTAGAGTAACTGAGATAATGGGCAAGCCTGTGGAAAAAGAAATGAATACAGTTTCATGGACATCCCTGAGCCTGAGAATAAGAAACACCCAAATGGTGCCTGTGATGGTTAGGGTCATGTGTCAACTTGGCCAGGTGATGGTGCCCAGGTGTTTGGTCAAGCAAGCCCTGGCCTAACCATTACTGCAAGGACATTTGTGGCTGGTTAATAAACCAGAAAGCTGGTTTATTAAATCATCAGTCAATTGATTGCATCTGCGGCTGATTACATTTAAAATCAATTGAGGGAGGGTCTTCCACAATGAGAGAATCCAATCCGTTGAAGACTCTTAGGGAGACAAGTGAACTTTCACTTCTGTTTCAGCCAGCCAGCCTCTCCCGGGGAGTTCATCGAAGACCTTCATCAGAGTTGGCAGCTTGTGGCCTGCCCTGTGGAATCTGGACACATGCATCCCCACAGTTTGTGAGACACTTTTGTAAAATCTCATATTTACAAATATCTCCTGTTGGTTCTGTTTCCCTGGAGAACCCTGACTCACACCCTTCCCTGCACAGGGGGAGGTGACAAGAGGAGCACGTGTTGGTGGCAGGTGGAGAGACGAACCCGGCTGTGTCACTGAAGAAAGGTGAGGTGGCATCCAGAACAAACTGGTCTTCTGGTTCCTTTACTAGCTTTAAGGGTTTGGGCTGGTGGTTGCCTGTGGTTCACTTCACATCACAGTACTGTCCAGTACTTCAAGGGATGGAGAATACATGTTAGAAAATGAAATACAATTTCCTTATGTTAATATTTTTAATGTTTAGGATTTGAGGAATTCATACCTAAACTTCTTGTTCTTCCTTACCTAAGTGTTAAATAAATAAAAAGAAATAGGGTTTGGGGTGACATTTATAAACTATATCCCAATCCCAAATGTTTTCTCTGAAAAACGAAACTTGAACTCCTTATCATGCCACAGTCCTCCGTAATGATATGGCAAGTGTTGCCCATTCCTCGGATTCATTTCACACACCACCTGGGTGGAATGTCCCCTCGTTCCCTGGGCAGTCACTTCCCCTCTGAACATCCGTGAGTGCTGAGCCTGCCTGACTGACTTGTTCAACAACTGCACAGCAGTTCTCACCCAAGATGCTCCCCCATCCATCTCTTTCCTCTGCTGGACTGCTATCAACTAGACGGTGAACTTACCTTCCTTGTAGGTACTCTGAATGATTTCTACACAAAGTCCCGTGTGAAGAAAGCAGATTATGGAAACAAACTAGCATTTACTGAGTGCAGAGTGCTACTGAGCCCTGGGCTAGTGCGGTCGTTGTTGACTCTTCTGGGGGGGGGGGTGGCGGCCGGTTGCTAAATCCTAGGCTCTCGGGATTGCTCGGAGGGTACCGGCAGCGGGGGCTCTTTCCCGGAGGCGAGGGCGAGGCGGGGGACTGGGCCCGGTCCCCGGCGGAGGCGTGCAAGGTGTGGAGGGCGGCGAGAAGGAACAGGCGGGACACGGTTCTTTTAGGGTGAGGAAGCCAAGAGAGCTTTATTAGGGGAGAGTACAAGCTTATATCGGGCGGTTTAGAGGGCGGGGTAGCTGTAGGGGTTGAAGGCTTGGATTGGTTCTGAGAGGGCGCAGAGGTTGTTTGAAAAGGGGCGGGAGTTGCTCCAGTAACGAAGAGGGTGGAGGATGCGGGTAAGGCACGGGGGGCGGGGGGGGGGGGGGTTTCTCCGGCAAGCCCTCCCCAACGGTTGTACTTTGGGGTGAGGAAATGGGGCCTGCATTCGGCTCCACTTTCTCAGGCCCGGGGGGCCGTGGAGGGCGCTACCACCCGTGCCCCACTACCTTTCCTAGGGGCTGATCAGTTCCCCTGGCCCAGGCCCGCCAAGTCGGAACTCGATAACAGTGTCCCGCAGGCTAGGAGCTTTGTGTATAGAACCTTACTTAATCTCCACAACGCCATGTGATGTAGACATCTGAGGCTTGGGGTTTCAAGTAACATTCTCAAGGTCAAGCAACTATTAGGTAGTATAGTTGCAATTCTGATCCCCAGGAGTTGACTCCAAACACCAGAGTCTTAGAATCCATCATGGTATTTCAGTGATGGTGGATGAACTAAACAAATACTGTTTGGCACATGATAACAGCGGCTCTTCACCCACCACTGTGGGGCATACAGTTTAGTTTCCTTCCACCCTCAAGGTAATGTTGATCTGTGCTGGTTCCACCATATCCTCCTTTGGAAGACAAAACCCAGTATGTGACCATGAGGAGGGAGAATGAGCACGGCCTTCAAGGGCTGCAGCTATGGGCAAGCCTTCCACTTAGCCTCTAATCTAAGCACTTCTAATGGAAAACCTTCCTGCTGGAGCTGCTCACATGTCTGCAAGAGCTGATGCACGCTTCTCCTCTCCACAGCCCGCTCAGCAATGTGACACCGGTACCTTGAAATCCACTGTGGTGGAAGGATTTAAACCACGGAAACCAGCAAACACTACAAGCCAGCGCCTTTCTCCTAGAAATCCACTCGTTAAATATTTACCAGCACACTATTGGAGTAGATTAAGAAAAGTATGGTGACAGTTCAGGTGAACTTCTTATTCATTATTCATAGGACAAAACTTATGATTAATAAAATAAAAACTAGAGGGATAATATTTAACAAAGATTGATAGATGAAAGAATAACAAGACTAAACTTACTATAAATAAGATTTAGTTATAACTTTTATTTTAATGACAATAAAAGACCCTCATTCCTAAAGCACTTGAGCATTCACACGGGGCTGACACTACTCTAACAGCAGACCCCAAACCACTAACCTGGGACACTTGTCCTACCCAACAAAGCACCATCAGTTTCTCAGCTATCACTTTAAGAGAAGCTCAATAAATGAGATCCGTTCGCCACCCTAAAATACTCTAGCAGATTGCTGACTCCTGAAAAGATAAATTTACTCCAACTCCAACCGTGAGGGATTGAAGGCTGTCTGGGCAGTGACTGGTGCCTTAGGTGCTGGTGCCAACCAACACGGCCACACAGCCAGCACCTCAAGCATGAAATCAAGAAGACCCTTTTAGCTCGGGTCCATGCCGTTATTGGTCAGCGTTACAGAGGAATTCAAAGCTTCTCTATCTTTTCTGACCACACAGTCCACGCTTGGACAAGTCATTGAATAATGGCAACAAAATTCTTCTGCCTCTATCTCTGCAGGCCACATACAGAGCTCTCTTCTGGCCCCATTACAAGGCTAATGTGTAAGCCAAATAGGACCCAAGGGGGAGCCCCAAAGGGCTGCAGGAGTGCCAATTATCCACCCCTGGTCTGTGCCCCACCCTCAGCAATCACAGGGGTCTATTTATCCCAGTAAACTCTTATTGCTACTTTCTGGGCATTCCACTAGCCTCGGGAAGGGGGAGACGTTCAGGCAGGGTTGATGCCTATTCCTGCTTCCAAATTTGGAAAAGAAAGTGATTTGTCCCCCAGTATTTGGTAAAAAGAGTTAATATGCAAAAGAGAGCCCCTCAACAGAGGATATCAAGACTCTTCAAAGAGAATATTCCCTTTTCTCATAAACAACTTTTGCAAACTATCTCTTCTTCCAGAGTTAGCAATCTCACAAACAGTTTTGCAACTGACAGCAAGAATTTGGAAATATGGTGAAATATGTCATGAATATTTCGATTGCTGTGCAGTCAAGCCTATGTCATGTCTAAGCAGATTAACTACTATCACCAGGGTTTCCTTCTCCTGCAAACAAGGCTTCAATGGTGGATGAGACTTATGGGACACTGGACGTGTGGGCAGATGAGAGAAGTACGTGGGCATGGGTCCTGCACGCTTACGTCACTAACTGCATGAGGCATTACCTATTGGTGGTGGTATCTGCATTTTTTAGTGAGGGTATTAAAAATTCTCTGTAATATATCATCATTCCAATTCTCTTGCTCCATTTTGGAAACGTTACTTTTCTTTTATGTTCTGAGTCTGCTATGAATATTCCTTCTTGCTTTTAGATACCACTTGAGAATAGAATTCAAACAAGCAACTAAGTTCTTACCTTTTGAGCTTCCCATGTGAGTCACAGGCCATCTTTACTTTGAGATGATGGAAACTAGTCAAAGATTTCCACACATTGCCTTCTTTGCCCTCCAAAGTAGTTCCCGTCTACATTTGGGAAGTCCACAGCGCTCTTGGCCATTGGCCTGAAGGAGGAAATCTTCGAACACCTGAGTTTTCCTGTGACTCGGATGGTTTTACGTGCTCAAGTCTGGAGCAGACAACTGAGGGTTGGTGGTGGGGGTGCGAATGGATGGTGAGTCCTTTCTCCTCGCCTTTGTCAGGCTGAGAGTGGCTCCGGGGGACTCTATCCTAAGCACAGCCCAAAAGAAGGCCACCTGATGGCTTAAAGCAAAGGGGTACAGCTTCTCCGAAAGGGATTAGAGGGCCATGCACTGCCCAGGAAGCACTCACAGCAAAGAGATTTCAGTGAGGGTGGGTGCTTATGTGATTCATTCTCCCAGTGCAAACCTGGAGCAGCTCGCAGAGGAGTAAGTGCCCTTTGGTACACTGTGCATAGGAATAGTGGTTATTTGATGAATATCTACTCTTCTCCTGAGAAGGCAGAGCACCAAGACATGGCAGGAGACTTGGGTCTCAAAGGGGGGCTAGCAGGGGAGGGGGAGGGAGGAGGACACACAAGGCTGATGTTCCCAGAGAGCCATGCCACAGATGCACAGCAAGCACGAGGTTAGTGCAGTATTGCAGACTAGCTTATTCCTGTATGAAATCTTTGCCAACTTGACAGCATGCTTTCAGAGAATACTGTGCCAAAAATAAATAAAGTCCTAAACACAATGTAGTATTCTGGATTGGATCATGGAGCAGAAAAGTAGAAAAACTGGTGAAATCCAAATAAGATCTGGAATTCATTGGTTCCTTAACTGTGACAAATATACCATGGGCATGGGTATATGGTGACTGTACTATCTTTGTAACATTTCTATAAATCTAAAATTATTCCAAAATGAAAATTTTATTTTAAAAAGGCAACCTGAAGGATAAGTGGAATTACATCACGGCTTCTTTCAATAAATGATCATCATGTTAATACCAATATGTCCCTACAATGTCTACTATATTTACTATGCTTTGCAAGAATTTCCTTAATAAGAATCCTTAATAAGATTCATTATAATATAAAACATTTTAAAAATAAATTCATGAATAAAACCAACTTCTTGGTAAATTGGTGACTTGAACACAAGAACCTAAAACACCATATAGAAAACATGTTTCCAAGCAGTCCTGAACACATCTCCATCTGAAAGTTCAAGAAAATTAATTTTCCATAAAATACTATCAACAGAAGAGGATTGGGGTCAAATCATAAGTCAATATAAGAAACAAATAAACACAAAAGGAGCAGAATAGCAACCCTACAGTAATGAAAATATAACATAAAGACGTGCCCACAAAAGCATATAAAAACTGTCACCTACTGATTCCAAAACAAATTGATTGCAACTGATGAAAGATATGAGATATGAAAGAGTAACAAAATTCAAAATTAGAAAAGCTCAGGAATAAGGTCATAAAAATCTAGAGTATAATTAGAACTGAGAAGGAAAATTCATTTCAGAAATGAAGAATAAACTAGCAGGAATACAAGAATAAATGAACACAATACATTATGATGATGTAAAAGAATTAGAATTTGAAAAGGAAGAAAAGTTTTATAATTTAAAAAATATGAAAAAGATATAATAAATTTGAAAGAACAGACAAATACTGAAGGTAGACAAAGAAAATCCAACATACGGATAATAAGACTCCTTGAAGGAAAATGGGAAAAATCATGAAAACAGCATCAATGCTAAAATTTATAATTCAATAAAGATTTGAAATGTCATAACGAATGCATATACCATGGACCTGAGGATACTCACACAGAATGACCATCATGAGGCATATTCTTATAAAATTAGAGGCCTTTTTTAGAAAATAAGGAAAAAGAAACAATCTATTGAGCACAATAGAAAACCCAGCAAACGATTTATAAGGAAAAACACTTAGATTAGCCTCAGAATATCAATAGCAATGCTACAAATACCAGAAGAAAATGAAGTAACATTTAGATTCTCAAGGAAATAAATTGAGTGAAATATTTTATATTCTGCATATCTGACTTTAATCCAGGGAGGCCAGCAGGCAGGAACTCAAGGAACCTGTACCACAGTCTTTCCACAGTTCTGCTAGGGAACAAGCTTCTGACAGCTAAAGGAGCCAAGCGTGCTGATACAAGGACTGGTGTGAGCACCAAATACAGGGTTACCTGTAGGACTAAGAACTAAGCAAAGGTCCCCAGAAAGAAAGCCTTGAACAGCATAACGATGGTGCAGTTTCACCAAAATGGTGGTGAGGAGAGCGGGAGGAGCAAATAAAAATAAAAATTAACTTTTTCGCATGACCAATTAGGTGAGGAATAAAGCAAGTGAATAATTGCAGATATGATGATTCTGTCTTCTTCTGGGTCCCTGAGAGCCAGGACTCTCCATGTGGGAGAAGTAAGATGTGGATGAAAAGTAGAAGAGGAAACGAAATCCCGTGTGGCTGCCTGAGTTGTAGCCCAACATGAACTCATGAGGGGCTTTGCCTTTTCAGGCTTCTCCTGGCTCTGCCATGGAAAGGCCCCTGGAGCCTGGGCTGTGGCCTTGAAACTCCATTCTCCACTAGGAGAAACAAGGGATTGTTTGGTGAAATGGTTGATTCCAGTTCTGGAGCAGGAAATGCACAAGATAAGCTGGGAACTGTTATCAGAGGGAGCGAGGCGGCTCTCCAAGGCTGCTGGGTTGCAACAGAGGCCTCAGGAGCCAACTAGAAGAGGTGACCATGGCCAAAGGGCATTTTGAGCTTCAATAAATAATAGGTATCATATTAATTGAAATCCATCAAATATGTTTAAATCAATGAGTCCTGAATGATAAAAATATGAATTGTTTACTTTTAGAAGATGATAAGGAACTAGTTTATTATCTTGAAAATGGTAAATAAAGAGAAAATGGTAAATAAAGGCAATCATTAACCCTGGCTTTTCTATATGGACCAAACTGTAGAGGAGAGGAGGTTTCTTAAGAAAGTATCCCAGCTAATAAATGAAAAAGAAATGAGAAAAACAGAACATCACTGTTTTGAGATCCATTTGAATGAATGTCATTAAGCATCAATGGCTGCTAATATCAGACAAAGAGGGGTGACCAGAGATTTTATATGCCAATACTTGATCAGGCCTCTGGATGCAGGTGCCACTTTCCAGGAAACAGAGGCCTGAGGACTGGGCTAGGCTGCACCAGGAGTGTGCAAGCAGCAGATCCAGAGTGGGAAATTCTGCAGCTCCAACAGCCCAACGCTGCAGCAGAGAAACTGAAAGGGAAAGAAAGGTACTGGTGGGGAGGGCACCTGAAGATTAAAAGAGTATTGAGAGACATAATAAAAAATTAAAAATAAATGGCAAAACTAAATGATAATGTCTAAGGGTATATACTTGGGTGATAAAACTCTAAAGAAACACAGGAAAGGATAACTACAAAGTCAGGGTGGTGGTTGCTTTGGGGGTTGGGTTGGGCACATGGGGGGGCACTTTGGAGTTGGCCCACAAAGTGCTATTTCTTCACCTGGATGTGTTATAAGATCATTTTGTGTGGATTGCAAAATCTCTGTTTTGTTTTAAAATTAAAAGGGCTGAAGTAAAATAAAATTTAAAAGATTCAAGTAAAGAACAATTATTTCAGAAAACAGCTTGCAAATCCTTTTCAATAAGTTATTTGCAAATAATGTTGCTAATGAAGAACACACCCGGTTTTCACTTCAGTTGTCTGTGTTTGCCTAACGGCAAGGCACCCACATTCTTTAGCAACACCTGTCAATCTAATAGGCCCACCACAAGTGGGAGGGGTCATGGTGCTTACCCACCCCCGGCGAGGTCCACAGTGAGGGCTCTGCCTTCTGCAGATGCGCCCAGGTTTCCAGACAGGAAAGCCTCCTCCAGGCTGCCAGCTGCTTTTCAGGCTCCGGTCATGGGGGTTGGCAGTGGGGTTCAGCATATGTTGATCTGGGCTGGGAGGCGGCACCTCCAACCCCTGGGCCGGAGCTCCTGAGTGAGCACAGACCCGGCTGCGGGCTCCCACCTGCGGGCTCCCACCTGCAGGCTCCTCCTGTGGGCCGGCCCGGCAGGGCTTTCGCTCAGGCTCCAAGCAGGAGCTTCCTCCTGGCACTGCTCTCGCCACCCTTCCCCTTCCCCTTCCAACCGGGATCTCTGGAGGAGGCAGGAACGGGCGAGGCTGAGCTCCTGTGCAGTGAGCTGCACTGTTGGCATCAGCTTCTGCCAACATCCGTCCTTGGAGCTGGGTGACCCCCGAGACCCCCTTCTTCCTGTCCTCCTCTGCCGCAGGGACTTCCTTCCAACAGTGGTCTCCTCCTCCAAGTGGTGTCACACCTGGCCCAGAGGCCAGTAAGTCCTGATGCCAGCAGGTCCCCAAGCTGGGTCCTTGTTGGGTGTCTGAGACCCATGCCAGCTGGCCAGCTGAGGACTCCAGCCCTGCCCCTTGAGCAGCCCTGCCTGTGCCCCACACCCCCAGGCCCTGGCACCCCCAGGCTGCCCACTGAGGGGATGTGGCTAGTGGGGCCACCTGGCCAGGTCCTCGTCTCCTTCGCCACAGGTGCCTGCGTGTAAGCAGGCCCAGCCCACCTACAAAGGGCACAGCCTCAAGCAGGGGACACTGCTGGGACACATTTGGGGCCAGGCAGGGCTGAGCTGCTTCCTTCAGCAATCACCTCTTCTCCAGGACCCCAAATCCCAGCATGGGTCCAACATGTTCACCACCTGCCATTGCCAGGGTGACCCGGACTTTCCACTTGGCCTCACCCCTCCAGCCGCTGCTCTGTAAGGTGGGATTCCTGGGGCTACTCCCGCCCCTTTGTTTGAACCACCCAGCAGGCGTCTCCCACCTCCCCCAGGACTGCCAGCCCTGCGCTGAGCTCCCGCAGGCAGCCACCCCCTGAGGCCGCCCTGTGCCCCCGACACCCACAGACTCTAGCTCCCCTGCCTCGCACACCTGCTCCTGGGCCCGGGCCCTTGCAGCGTCTCCAGGTGGAAGGGGACGAACCCTGAAACGTGGGTGATCCTGTACCGCCCCCTGCGCCAGTTCTCCTGGAGAAAGCGGCAGGTCCCTCAGGCAAGGGTGCTGTACCCTCCGTAGGACATCGCCCCACCCTACTCCCGGAAGCCCATTTCCAGCCCCCAGGCCAGGCCTTGCCCCCAGCGCTGACCTGCACCCCCAGGTAGAATCGGGCTTCCCGCCCTCTCCCGCCGCTGTCCCGAAGCGGAGACGTGGAAGGAGCGATGGACAGCGGAGCGCTGGAGGGACACAGGCCAGCCAAGCCCGCAGCGCCGCACTGGGGTTTAAAGGAGGCGCCTTGTGCGCAACGCGGCGCGCGTCCGGGATGCAGGGTGTCCAGACCGGCCGCGGCTAATTGAAATCTCGCTCGGTATGCTCCCTGGGATTATCATAATTTTTATAATCGCTTTCCACATCCTCTGCAAAGGCTCTCCTGAAATGCGCTGGCCGCCCCTCAGGTCTGTTTAAGCCGCTAACGGCGCTCAGCTGGGGCGGCGCACCTGGCTCCCTTGGGAACGTGACCGAGCGGGCTGCACGCGAGGGGCCTAGAAACCAGGCGGCGGGTCTGCGGGTGCGGGAGGAAAGGAGGGAGACCCCCAGCCTTGACTCGCCTGCAGAACAGCCCACCACCCCGAGGCCCTCTGGCGCGCGTCTTTCCTGCCGCCCCAGTCTCCGCGCCCTGGACCCGCGGCCTTTCTGGGCGCGGTCGGGAGGGGTCCGCGAGGCCGGGCTCTCCCCGGGGCGCGCTCCTCAGACCCAAATACCCCCTGTTCCCGGTGAGGCTGGCTTCCCTGCGGCCTTGGGGTTTCTTCTGGGCTGGAAACTGGAGACCCCCAAGGCCTGCGGCTGCAGGGTCGCCCGTTCCAAGGGCAACAGCGCCACCGCTCGACGGTCGCCGAGAACGGACCTCCGGGGGGAGGAAGGGGGCGAGGAGCGGGGCGTGGGCAGCAGGACCGGCCAGGGGGAGTGGGAGGGCGCGGAGCGGAGGACAGGTCTGGGGTGCGTGAGGAGGGGTTCGGGCTCGGGCACGGGCACGGGGCGGGGAGTGCAGGGCGGCGAGGCAAGGCTGCTCCCTTGCCCCCAGGACCTCTAGGAGTCCTAATATCTTAGAGAAGGTGACAGGTGCGCCCGGGGAAGGGCCTTCTCCCACGCTGTCCTCCCGGGGTCTGTGTAGAAGTGCGGGTGCGCCCAGATGGTACTGGAAGGCGCCGGCCCCACTTCCTGCTGCCTCCTTTTAGGGGTGAAAGAGCTGAGGGGGGTACCCTTGGGCAGCCCCTGGCCCTGGATGTGGGGCCCCTCACCTCTAGGTTCAGAGATCCCCTTGGAAACTTCCCTGAGGGGAAGGAAGAGAGGGATCCTGGTTCCCAAACCAGAGACCCCAACCCCTGCCTCCTGTTTGCTCTGAGGATCTGACCCCTGGCTGGGGGGGGAGGGGAGGGGGTAGGCTTGAGCCCACATGTGAATCCATGTGGCTCCAGGGAACGAGGGTCATGAGAACCAGACTCCTAATCAGCCATGGGGAGCCCCGTGCCCTGGCTGGAGTCCACATTGGCTTTGCTGAGCTTTGGCCAGCAGGCAGTCTGTGGCTGGTCCTTCTAACCAGCGGCCCTGAGGCTCCCTGCCCACGATTCCCACCTACCCTCCAGAGGCACCTGAGACGCAGCTACCAGGACCACCCTCGGAGGAAGCCGAGGTGCAAAGAGCCTCCCCACTTGCCCCTGTGCCTCACAGGTAGCACTGGATACATCCACACTAGGAACCGTGCTCCCCCACCTGTCCAGAGGCACCTGACCCCCGGGGTGCATTTCTGGCAAGTACAGCCCAGGAGCCCCAGCCTGACTGGGGCCTCCCTCCTCCTCAGGCTCCTTGCACTGAGACCCTCAGGCGGGGCCCCTGGTCTGTAAAATCCACATGTGAGACAAAGTCATCTTCCAGGCCCTTCTGCCTGCAGGCCAGCCAAAGCCCACCCACAGGCCCAACTCACCCTGTCCTCAGACCCCCTGGATGGCTCCCAGCCCCATGCCAGCCTCTCACCCCCTCCACAGCCCCCTCAGGAAGGCCACCCTTCCCCCACCAGCTGCCCACTTGCCCAGCCCCCAGCCCTCGGTGCAGGTGGTTGCCTGGGCTGGCCCGGAGCTGCCCCGAGGGTGGTGAGTGTCGCACGGCTGCAGGGCCCAGGCAAGAGATGGCGGGAGGTCGTGGTCCCACATCCCCTAGAAGTTGCTGGGGTGCTCCAGAAACGTCAGCCAGAGGCACGCTATTTGTCAGGAAAGGGGAGGAAGCTCCATCCATCAACAGCAAGCCGAGACCATCTGAATGCCAAGCAGCCGGGTCACCAGGGTTGCCGTGTCCTTGGGGGACGTCTGTCTGCTCCGCCGGGAGGCAGCCTCCCCTGCGGGTGCCCTGTCCAGCACAGTCACCACTTGAACTAATGCAACACCAGGAGGCCACTGTTTGCACCCAATTTTGGTGGGGCCCATGCATCAGCTCACCTGACCTTCACCCACTCACTCACTCATTCTTCCATTCATTCATTCCCAAATGTTACGCAGCCTGCACTAGGTAACCTCTGTGGGAGGTTCAAGCTCGGATAAGGCAGGAAGAAGAAGCCCCTGGCTTTAAGGATCTTGTACTCTGGGATGGCCTTCCCTATCGCCATGGGGCCATGGAAAGGTGGCCTGGGGGAATGGCTCTTGGGCCACGCTCTGCCATCAGGCAGCAACTCAGGGACCCCCCTCTGTCACCACTCGCTCCTCAAGCTGCCGAGGCCAAGCAACAACAGCCGGTCTGCTCCAGAGGCCAGGGATTAAATGAGCCGCACTGGAAGGGTTCAGCAAATACTGGTTTTCATTATGGGTTGAGAAAGGATTGAAAATGGCACGACCCTATAACATGACAATACTTCAGGAATAACTGCTATAAGACGTGCCAGGCCAGGCTCATCCTACCAGCACGGCAGAGTCTGTCGACAGCCTTTCCGCTATTTTACCAAAGCACTAGTGCAGAGGGGCTTATGAACACGTTGATAAAAATCCTATTTTATCTCTGCTGTGACAGGGGAGATAAAATGTGGACAAGGGCCCAGCAAATGCAGACACTGTCTCAGCCAGTGTGTGGCTTTATAGCCACTTCCCGTGTGGAAATAAAACTCAGGAATTGCAGTTCAGAATGAAATGGCATTTCAAGATCTGAGTCATAGAAGTAGGAAATTCATCAAATCTTAGAATCTTAATTTGAAGGATCTTAGAAGTCATCTCAGCCCATCTTGTATCTGGTCCCAGCAATAGAGTAATACAGTGTAACACAATGTAATAGGATGCCACACAATGTCATAGACTGTAACACAATGTAATGGAACACAACACAACATCAAAGGATGTAACACAATGTAATAGAATGCAACACAATGTCATAGAATGTAACACAATGTAATAGAACACAACATGATGTCATAGAATGTAATATAATGTAATAGGATGCAACCCAGTATAATAGAGTACAGTGCAATACAATGGAATACAGTGTGTAATACAATGTAACCCAAAATAATACAATGTAGCACCATGTGATAGAAGGTAACCCATCTCAAAATAATGTAATAGAATAAGAAGACAGGCCATGCCAAAGGCCCAAGCCCTGGCATGCCCCTGCAGGGCCCGACTGACACCCACTGCCCAGGGCACTGGTGTCCCAAGCCTTAAACCTGGGAGCAGCCCCTGCCACGCCCCCACCACCCATCCTGAGTGCCCACCTGAACCCTGCCTACTGCCCAAGGCCTGTGGCCTGTGACGAAAGACCCAGGTGTTCTCTGTCCACAGAGGGAGCCAGGAGGCCTGCAGCCCCGGAGCAGCACATCAGACTGTAGTTCGGGGTCACTGAAGAGTTCCCTGTGAGTGAAGGCAGCCCACCGCCACCTCCCGGGAGTCTTTCCCCAGGACTCTAGGAAGGAATGGGCGACAGTGGCAATCTGACATCTGCTTGTTTCAGGCCAGGTGTCGGCTGGGCTTTGAGCATTGGCTGGGTTGGGAGATGCCATAGAGAGTTAGGGTCCAGATTCCCCTGCTTCAAAAGTGGCCTCTGTCACTCTCCCCATTTTCATTTCTCCCCAGACTGCAGCCAGCTCCAGGTCAGAATTCTGGATTCACTGAAGCCCCATCCGTCTCTGCCACCATGGATGCCAGCTCCCCACAGAGACCCTGGGACACATGGGTTAGTTCCTCAATAAAAGAATGATTGGAAAAACTTAGGGATGTGCCAAGCAGTGAGACCCAAGGGGATCCCACCAAGCAGATGCCTTCCCAGTGGTTCCTCAAAGGTGGAGAAGCCCAGGGAGTAATGAAGAGGGATCTCAGGGCCTCTGGGAGGAGACTCAGGGTGGCATGGGTGGGGAGCTGCTTGTCACCTTGGCGAGAGCAGGGGCTTGCCCGCCTAGTGCTGAGTTCTTACCCCTTGAGATTGGGTGGCACAGACACGCAGTCCCCTTTGCAGTCCCAGTGGCATGTCAGAACAAAGCTGGATGGAGATGTGCCCCTTATCCAAAGAGGGGAGGTAAGAGGGGGGGAGAATTCTAGCTAGTGGGATTGGAAACTGCCTGTGGGAGGGGGAATTTCGCCTGCCCACTCTCCCAGCTCAAGAAGGCAGGTGGTGGGAGCACAGCCAGGCATCAGGGGCTCTGTGTGCTCATCTCCAAGGTGAAGGGTCTCTAAGTTCTCCACATCCAAGTTGACCTCCCCCCGACTCAACTGCTATGCAAAGTCGTGCAAAGTGCACAGGTGTGTATGCACCAGAGGGAGGCAGTGTGTGCAGGTGTGTGTCTGCACGCCCCTTGGGTCCCAGTGAACCACTCCAGAAGATACTGGCTGGCAGCCTGGGTCCATGACAATGACAGTGGGTGGCACATGAGCACAGAGCCCTGAGCCATGAGCTGTGTGAGAGCCGGGGGCTGGCCAGGAGCAGACCTGGTGTCCCACTACCCAGCAGAGGGACAGGGGAGAAACGGGAAGTGGAAGCCCCTGACCGCCTCCCGGGGTCACTTTCTGTAGTGAGTTCAGGGCCCACGAGAGGTCACCATCTGCTTGCACCCCCCTCCCTGCTCTGGAGGGTCAGTGGCTCCCATCCCCCTCCACACCCCTGCCCTCTCTTCCTAGCACTTGTACAAATGCAGTCCCTAAAATGCTAAAAATGTGCCTGTGAAAATGTGTAAGGAGGGAAAATTATTTTGGTTGAATCTTGCTGACATCTCAACTTAGAGGTATGAGGTAAGGACACCCCTTAAGTTTTGAAAAGACGCTGAAACGTCAGCCAAGTGTATCCACGTGGCACAGTCCCCAATTACCCACACACTCATCGAGCTGTTGCTGGAGGTGTTTCGTGGGTTGGTTAACATCTGCCATCAATTCTCCTCAATAACTGAGGTGGGCCTCATCCAGTCTGTTGAAGCCTTAACAGCAAAACCAAGATTTCCTGGAGAAAAAGGAATCCTGCCTGTGGACTGCGAGGCTGGCTCCTGCCTGGCTTCCAGCCTGCCCCCTGCGGGCCTGCCCTGGGGATGCTGGACTGGACTCGCTGGACCTCACAGTCACATGAGCCAATCCCATCTGCTTCTCCAGTGACCCCTGACAATAAAGGCCCAGAACAAACACCCTCTGAGGCCAGAGCAGATTCTCATCCCTGTGGGCTGTTGGCACTCTGCTCGGGTGCTAGCCCTGAGGATAGTCCATGAGTGATGCAGCCAGGGCCTCCCCAGGGGTCCACTGGGCTCCAGAGAGACCCGATGATGCTGTAATGTGGAGGGTGCAAGGAAGCAACACCTGTCCCTGCAGGGCAGCAGCAGAACCCAAGAGAGGCCTGAGCCCTGAGTGATGGTGGCTGAGGTTTCTCTCTCCTGTATTGGGAGAGAAAGAAATTTGGTTTAGCTCAAGCCCCAAAGAACAAAGCTGAGCATTCACTGAGCTTATAGGCTAAACATGCCATGGTCTCAATTTTGTAGATTATATTGGTTATCTATGGCTGTGTAACAAGTAACCCTAACATGGAGGAAGCCCTTGTCTCATGGTTTGTTGGGTCAGCCATTTCCTGGCTCGGGGTGTCCCACAAGGCTGGAATCAGTGTGGGTGGGCCAAGGTCTCATCTAAGGGCCTAATCAAGGAAACATCAGCTTCCAGACCACTCACAGGGCCTGGGTGGGCTCGAGTCCTCGTGGGCTGTTGGGCGGAGCTCAGCTCCTCTCTCACTGTCAGCCACACACCCAGAGCCAGCATCCTCTGTGATGGCCCACCCCTGAGCCAGAGCTGCAGACTGGAGCAGCAGGCCCAGGAGAAGCTGGGGCTCAAAGGGTCCTGTTCACCTCCTCCTGCATATGGGGTGTGGGATGGGATGTGGGAGAGGAAGGAGGTAGGAGAGACACCTGCTCACAGTCACTGGCATCTGAAACAAAGAGAGCACCTGCTCGCTTCTGCCTTGCTCTGCCTGCCCAAGCTCATTCCTGGGTGAAGGAGGCAAAAGATCATGGAGCCCACACACTCTGCCACCGTGAGCTCGCTTCATTTACCAGCTGTGCCACTTTGGATGTATTATGTCCCCCAAAACACCATGTTCTTTGATGCAGTCTTGTGAGGGCAGACATATTAGTGTGGATTAAGTTGGAACCTATTGATTGAGCATCTCCATGGAAACGTGACTCAATCAACTGTAGGCAAGACCTTTGATTGGATAATTTCTATGGAGGTGTTACCCCACCCATTCAGGATGGGTCTTAATTAAATCACTGGAGCCATATAAAAGAGCTGACAAACAGAAGGAATTCAGTGCAGCTTAGAGATACATTTTGAAGATTGTCAGTCATTGAAAGCTGACAGTGACATTTTGGAGAACGCCATTTTGAAATGCAACCTGAGAGCAGGCAGACACCAGCCACGTGCCTTCCCAGCTAACAGAGGTTTTCCAGATACCATTGGCCTTCCTTCAGTGAAGGTATACTTGTGTTGATGCCTTAATTTGGACATTTTCCTGGCCTTCAGACTGTAAATTTGTAACCAAATAAACCCCATTTATAAAAGCCAGTCTGTTTCTGGTATTTTGCATAACAGCAGCATTAGCAAACTTGTGCTATTTTCCCTGTGGTTACAAGCAATGAAGACCAGTGGCCAGGTGAGTGGGGTGAGGTGCAATTACCTGGGCATCAGCAAAGGCACTGAGGTTGGCCTGGCACTGTCTCAGCTGAGCAAGCTCATGCACTGCTGGAGGCTTTGCATGTCCATGGCTGTCAGCTTTGCCACCTCCTCACTCAAGAAGCTACATGAGATATCTCCTAGGTGGTCCATATTTTGCTACAATTTACACAAAGCACATCTCCCAGAGACTTGTTTTGTGTCCAAAACTTTGTTACAAAAAATAAAGCAAATAAGTATAAAGAGCATTTCAGGGCATGAGAACAGGAGGAGCTGCCTCTCACCCTCGCCACTTCCAGCTTCAGGGGTGCCCTGGACACAGCCCAGGCCCCAACACTGACCAGCATCCTGGTTGTTTCTGGCTTTGCTATCAGGGCAGATCATGATCCTGCATCCAATCAGTGACATCCAGCCATCACCCAATGCTGGGGTTCAGTTCCCAGCCACGCACCTACAGCACTGGGAGTGTTCCAGGTAAGATGGCAGAGAAGGAGCTTCGAGACTCAGTGCATCCTCCGGGGCAGCTAGGAAACAGCCGTTCTGTGGCTCCAGAGACCAGAAGAAGGCTGTGCCCCATCCAGGGAAGAGCAGACGGAAGAGGCTGATTAACTGCAGTGGGGAGCTGTGAGTAAAACTCTCCATGTGACGGAGGCAGGTGCCCACCCCCGCTCTCCAGGCAGGTGGCCCTGGGATCCAATCCCCATAAAAGTCCTATTCCCCAAGAACGGGGTGGAACACGGCCGAACACTGATCATGGCCTTCAGTCAGTGAATTTGGTACCCTGGGATCCAGTTCTGTGCTCAGGTTTCACCCTGTCCTGGGCAGAAGCAGCTGGCAGCTCTGGTCCCGCCCCGTTCAGATGGGGGTGGAAGTGGGGGTGATTTACAGACACAGTTACCTTCTTAGGGCTGTGAAGAACAGTTGACTGAAGAACACCATCTGCGTGGCAATAGAAAAGCACAAATTTGGGGCGGCTTCAAAGAGAAATTTGTCATCCTTCCAGATATCCTCCCCAAAGCACTTCGGAACCAATCTACACCCCTCCTTCATGGGTCCCTGGCCCTGTTTCAACTGCAAAATATTGTCTTGGGAAAGTCCTCTCCAGGTGACCCTCCTCCAATAATTTACCCTACAGGCAAAAGCAGCTAGAGACAATGAAAGGAGTGTTAAAAACTATAGAGGCAAATTAAAAACAAATAGAAGAGATCAACATTTCTGGAGAAGAAATGGGAAAGGACATTTCTCCTGGGGGTGGAACAATTGCACAAATAGTGCAACCTTAAAAATTGTACCACATACCCAGGGCAAGAATAGTATGAACAAGGGCTGAAAACAATCTGATCAGCTAAATGATAGGCCATTCTAAAGGCCTATTGTAAGTGTCAAAGAACTGCATTAGCACAAAGCCAATCAGTGAGAAAATCCTAGGCAAGAAAGAGAAACTGACCTCCAGAATAACTCATCAAGACAGTCAGATGCCTGGACACCAGCAAAAAAGTACAAGCCATACAAAGAAATAGAAAGATATGGCCCAGTCAAAAGAACAAATTAAAAATCAGAGGACACAGAGAATTTGCCTAATCAAATATGTTCAAACCAATCACCTAAATCAATTCAAGGAGATAAAGGAAAATGTGGCTGAAGAGATAAAGGATATTAAGAAGACACTGGTGTGTATAAAGAAAAATTTGAAAGTATGAAAAGAAACATAACAAGAAATTATAGGAATGAAAGGCACAATAGAAAAGATTAAAAATACACGAGAGTCATACAACAGTAGATTTGAACAGGCAAAAGAAAGAATCATGAGCTAGAAGAGAGGACAGTTGAAATCTTACAGACAGAATAACAGATAAACAAATGGGGAAAATTAAGTGGGGTCTCAGAGATTTGAGTGACAGCTCAAAGTGCACAAACATATGCACCATGAGTGTCCCAGAAGGAGACAGAGCATAAGAAAATTTGAGGAAACATTGCTGAAAATTTCCCAGTTTTTATGAAGGACACAAATACACATGTTCTGAAGCACAACATACTCCAAACAGAATAAATCCTAATAGATCTACTCCAAGACATATACTAGTCAGAATGTGAAACACCAAAGATAAAGAGAGAATCCTGAAAACAGTAAGAGAAAAGTGATTTGTCACATACAAAGGAAACACAATAAGGCTAAGTGCCAATTTCTCATCAGAAACCATGGAGGCAAGAAGGCAGTGGTATGAAATATTTAAGGTACTGAAAGAGAAAAATTACTGGCCAATAATTCTTTATCCTGCAAAACTGTCCTTCAAAAATGAGTGGGAATTTAAAATATGCACAGATGAACAGGAACTGAGAGAGTTGTCAACAAGAGATCTCCCCTAAAAGAAAACTAAATGGAGTCCTGCAGGTTGAAAGGAAAAGACAGGAGAGAGAGGTTTGGATGAGTGTAGAAATGAATATTATCAGTAAGGGTAGCTAAAAGGGTAAAAAGAGAGACAAAAATAAGATATGAGATGTAAAACCAAAAGATAAAATAATTGAGGTAAGTATTGTCTATACAGCAATGACATTAAATGTTAATGGATTGAACTCCCCAATAAAAAGACACAGATTGTCAGAATGCATAAAAAAGTTTGATCCTTCTATATGCTGTCCACAGGAGACTCATCTTAGAACCAAAGGCAAAATAGGTTGGAAGGGAAAGGTTGGAAAAATATATTCCATGCAAACAGTAACCAAAAAAGAGCTAGGGTGGTGTGCCAGTTTGGATATATTATGTCCCCCAAAATGCCATGTCCTTTAATGCAATCTTGTGGGGGCAGACATATTAGTGTTGATTACATTGGAATCTTTGGATTAGGCTATTTCCATGGAGATGTGACCCACCTAACTGTGGGTAATACCTTTGATGAGATTGTTTCCATGGAGATGTGACCCACCCAACTGTGGTTAATACCTTTGATTAGATTATTTCCACAGGGGTGTGGCCCTGCCCATTTAGCATGGGTCTTAATTAAATCACTGGAGCCCTATAAGAGCTCAGACAGAAGGAACGCAGTGCAGCTGCAGTTTAGAGAGGTATTTGGAAGATAGCGGTTGAAAGCTGATGCTGACATTTTGGAGAACACCATTTTGAAACACAACCTGGAGGAAGCAGACACCAGCCACGTGCCTTCCCAGCTAACAGAGGCTCTCCAGAGGCCATCAGTGTTCTCCAGTGAAGGTACCTACTGTTGATGACTGTGTTTGGACATTTGCATAGCCATAAGACTGTAACTTGGTAAACAAATAAACCCCGTTTATAAAAGCCAATCCATCTCTGGGATTTTGCATAATAGCAGCATATAGCAAACTGGAACAGCTAGCTATAACAATATTGGACAAAATAGACTTTAAATGCAAAACTGTCTGTTAAGTTTCTTCTTATACATTCAGATTCTTTATGCTCACACAGCATCATCTTAATATTCTTTACCTCTTTAGTCATATTTTCCTTCATCTCCTGAATTTATTTAAGAGATTGGTTTGAACATCTTTGATTGTTGTTCCAAACAACCTCTGATGTTTTAATTTTTTTCTTTGACTGGGTCATATCTTCCTGTTTCTTAGTGTGGCTTATCAGTCTATTTTAGACTTTAAGTCAAAAGCTGTTATAAGAGACAAAGAAGGACACCATATATTAATAAAAGGGGCAATCCACCAGGAAGAAATAACAATTATAAATATTTATGCACTTAACCAGTGTGCCCCATAATACATGAGGCACACACTGGCAACACTGAAGAGAGCAGATGTCTCTACAATAATAGTTGGAGACTTCAATATACCACTCTCATCAATGGATAGAACATCTAGACAGAAGTTCAATAAGGAAACAGAGAACTCGAATAATATGATAAATGAATTAGACCTAAGAGACATATACAGAACATTGTACCCCAAAACAGCAGGGTATACATTCTTCTCAAGTGCTCATGTATCATTCTCCAGGCAGACCACATGTTGGGTCATAAAACAAGTCTCAATTTAAAAAATTGAAATTATGCAAAGCACTCTCTCTGACCAAAATGTATTCTGTTCTCTTTTCTGTTCCACCAAACTTGATTGTGGTAGCTTTAAAATAAGCCTTGAAGTCAGGTAGTGGAAGTTCTGTGACTTGTTCTTGTATTCCAAAATTGTTTGGGCTGTTGCAGGCTCTTTGCATTTCCATATGAATGTTGACTCAGCTTGCCTGCTGATTTCTGCGAAAGGCCTGCTGGGCTCTGATTGGCAGCGCATTGGTTCTGTCTTAACAAACACCGCCTTGGGTCCTGCCCGTGAGCAGGGCACAGCTCTCCGTTTACTCAGGTCTTCAATTTCTCTCGGCTGGATTTTTAGTTTTATGTGTACAGGTCTTGCCCATATTTTGTTAAAAGTATTCCTAAGTATTTTGTGTCTTTATACTATTTCAAGTAGTATTTGTTTAATTTTCAGATTGTTTGTTAGTATTATGTGTAAATACAGTTGGTTTTGTTCATTGACCTCGTAGCCTATGAACTTGCTAAGCTGGCACTCATTCTAGCACCTCTTCATAAATTCTTTGGAGTTTTCTACATAGACCATAATATCGTCTGAGAAAAGAGATGGTTTTATTTCTTGCTTTCCAATCTGTATGCCATTTGTTTCATTTTCTTTCCTTATTGCACAGTCTAGTACCTCCAACATAACGTTGAACAGAAGTGTTGAAAGCAGACATTCTTGCCACTTCTCCTGATCTTATGGGAGAAGACATTCCATTGCTCACCATCAAGTAGGATGTTAGCTGTGGGTTTGTTGTAGATGCTCTTTTTACAGTTGAATAAGTTCCCTTCTATTCCTAGCTTTCTGGGAGGTTTCTTCAGGATTATATATTGGATATTTTCTTCAAATGCCTTTTCATTTGCATATCATGACATGCTATTCTTTTAAAATATTGTTGGACTTAATTTTCTAAAATCTTGTCAGCAATTTTTTCATGTATTTACATGAATAATATTGTGCTTTAGTATTTTTTTCTTGTAAAGCCTTTGTGTGGTTTCAGTATCTGGATAATGCTGGATAATCTGGATAATGCATGAAATGAGTTGGTAAGTGTTCTTGCTTTTTGAATTTCTGGAGCAGTTTGTGTAAACTGGTGTTATTTCTTCCTGAAAAGTTTGGTAGAATTCACCAGTGAAGCCATCTGGACCTGTGCTTTTCTTCATGGGGAGAGTTTTAGCTATGAACTGAACATCTTAATTACATACAGAACAATTTAGATTATCTGTTTTCTTCTGAGTGAGCTTTAGTAGTCTGTGTCTTTCAGGAACTTGTCTATTTCATCTATGCTGTTGGATTTATTTTTGTGAAATTGTTCAAAATACCACTCATTTATATCTGGTGGTTGTAGGATCTGGGTTTTGTGGGCATTTCTGTCACACTGAATACATGTAACGAAATGCCTCTACTAGCACCAGCTTTTGGGGTGTTGCTTTTCCTTTAATAGAAAACTTAAGCTGCAAGGTTTCCAGAGCCTCCGCAGGCCGGGGGGTGTCCCCTCCACGTGCACGTCTGGTCACTCCGGCCGCCTGTCTCCCCTGTCCCCAGGGGCCCTCTCTCCGAAGACGGGGAAGGCAGCGGGGCCATGGACAGATGGGGGCTCATGAGCCTCTCCCCCCGCAGTAGGCTCCTCGCCTTCCTCTCCCACCTGCCCTGTGCCTGGCACCCTCACTGCTCTTCAGTCTCCCTGTCCCCCATCAAGAGACCTCAGCCCCAAAGCCCCCCAGCTTCTGGGTGTGGGTAGCCCCAAACCCCTCCTGGCCATTCGTGGGGCCTTCTGCCCACTTGTTTCCTTATTTCTGACCATTCCTGCCAGCCCATCAGTGTGTTTTCCTCCTTTAAAAATGTTGCCAGGTCTCTACACTGAGCCTGCATCGACAGTTCCTAACCTTCCAGAAGCGACCTTCAGCAGGACCCGGGAGCTCTCCCCAGGCAGACGAAGTGCTGGGTGGGCTGAATAGCTTGTAAGATTTCAGCCACCGTGCTCTAACTACAATAATTAGTATTTTAAAAATTCCACAGAGCCTCCCAATACCAATAGGTGCTATTTATTTAGACACTACTATGTGCTGGATATTTTATATATATTGTACCCAATCCACCCAGCACTCTGTGAAATACGTTCCCCCTTTACAAGTGTGGAAACAGAATCTCATAAACACTCAGGGATCTTTTTCAGCTGATGAAGGTGATCTTTTTTGCAGCTGATGAACTGAGGAGTGAAGGTTTGAACCCACTGGCCTGGGACCGCGGATCCTGCAGAACTTCACGATGCACAGGACAGGCTCCCATCGCTGCACCGTAAGGTGACTCAGCCCCTCGAGCCCTTTGAGCAGAACCGACAGGCTGGGCGGTCAGCAGCACGGAATGCTCGTGCTCCGCCAGCCCTGCAGTGCTGAGTGTTTATTAAGTGGAAGAGTCCAGCTCCCTTTTTAGGTAAATGCTGTCTTTGGTTGACACACCTGACTTCAGGTGCACCAGCTACAGGTGTCCATGAAGCCAACAGAAAATTAAACCAATTTACAATGTGGTCAAGCCACCCTGAAATGAACTGCTGGCATCAAAGATTCCCAAGGACCCCATGACTTGGGATATTCCATTCAAATTTTCCTTCTTTACACATAAGCAAATGAAACCAGACCTTAAAATGAGAATAAATTTGCCAACAGAGAAGGGAGTTGAATGATCTATAAATTAGGATGTGATTTAACTTCACTGACACAAACTATAAATCAGCCAAATAACTTTTAAATTGATACTGAAACTTGCAAAATGGCCCAACTTCCACATCAGTCTCAAATTTCATAAATCAAAAGGGTAAGATATGAATCAGGATGTGACCACACTTATCAACCGTTCAAATCATAAATTAGGTTTTCACACCAGCTCCTTAGGTCAGAAGTTCCTGTGGGAGATGAAGTGGAGCCTTCCCGGTTTGTAAAACCACCTCTCAGGCAGAATTCTCATGGGTTCCGGGAACGGCCTCCAAGCACAGCTACCTGGGCCAAAATGAAAAACAAGGGACAGAGGGGACCTGGGGAATCTCAAACCCATCTAGAAACAAAAGGCATTCCCCTGCCTCTCCTGGGTTTCTTTAAGCTAATCCCAGTTAGAGAGTTAACTTACAGAAGAGAAAAGGACACATTTTTTGCATCCATCAGTTCAGTCTTGAATTGAAATGTTTAAATTAGGTTTTATAAAAACATATGTCCCTAAGTAACCTCGACCCTAAATGACAGGTAGGGTCCCCTCCTTTACTCTGAGATAACAAAGGGGTGCTCGAAGGACTCGTCTGGAGGCACAGGATGGATCAAGGAAAGCAGACACCGGCCCAGGAGCAGCCTCCTCCCCGCGAGCTGTGGAGAGGGGGG
The DNA here is from genome assembly GCF_015220235.1 of Choloepus didactylus. Lineage (NCBI taxonomy): Eukaryota > Metazoa > Chordata > Mammalia > Pilosa > Megalonychidae > Choloepus > Choloepus didactylus. The sequence continues at coordinate 25,386,795 of NC_051317.1, read as the reverse complement.
CTTCCCACCAGCTCTTCCCCTCCTCTTCCTTCCCGAGGTGTGAGGGGCTCTCCCTCCTCCCCACACAGCCCCCGGCTGGCACTGCTGCCATCCTCGGAAATGCCCCGATCTTTAACCGGAACCCTGTGCCCAGAAGCCGACGCGTGGCCCCACTGTCCTCACCGTCCGTGGTGGGATGGACACGGCATGACCCGCTGAACTGTGACTTCAGTGGAAACTCACAGCGGGGATGGGAGATAGCGGGGCCCGAGGGCTGAGCATGCAGGTGTGTCCTCTAGGGTCTCCCTCTCTGCCCTCCAGGTGCCCACGCCCAGAAGAGGGGAGCGCCCTGCACACCCCTACCAGCTCGGCAGATCACCTTCTTGACGGGACACATCTCACAGTGGGAGCAACTGGAGAGGCCTTCAGTGCCCGGGCCACACAACGCTCCAGCGGGATCGCCGGCGCCATCACTGTGAGCCATCCGTGCTCGTGACACACCCTCGAGGAGAGCTGAGGGCCAAAGCTCTGCTGTGTGAGGCGCTTCGGCTCAGAGGCCAGCCCTTACCAGAACTGTCAGGGAAGGTGATGCGGGGACCCTGAGACTCCCAAGTCCAGAAAACAAAACTGTTTGCAGTTCACACACATCGTCTTAGTTTCCCGGCTGCTAAAACAAATGCCAGGCCAAGGGTTGGCTTAAACCATGGGAATTTGTTGGCTCATGGTTTTGAGGCCAGGAGAAGTCCTAATTTGAAGTGTCTGCAGGGCGACACCTTCTCCCAAAAGACTGTGGCGTTCAGGAGCCGGCTGCCAGTGATCCTGGGTCCTGGGCTCCTCCATCACTGGCGAGGCACATGGGGGCCCTTCCAGGCATCCCCTCTTCTGGGTCCCGCTGCTCCCGGGCTTCTGTCTCTCTGACTTTCATCCTGCCTGTAAAGGACCCCAGGCATCGGGATTGAAGCCCGACCTGACCCAGGTGGGGCCACACCTTGACTGAAGTGACATCTTCAAGAGGTCCTGGTTGCGGTGGGTCCACACCCAAGGCCAGGGACACTCCAGACCGAGGCACACGGTTCAATCCACCACACACATGAAGGTCAGAATCAATTCAGCAGCATCGTTTTCAAGAGAACAACACGGTCTCTATTGTCTACACCTGGCACAGAAGGACGTGATGCAAACGGGAATTCAAGCCTTCGGACGCCTGTGGGCTCAGCTCCGACGTGACAGCTCCGGCTCCGCGGGTTCTCACATGGGAAGATCCCTCTAGACCAACAGGGGCCAACTTGTCCCAATTTGCCTGGGACTTGCCTGTTTCTAGCCCTGAAAGTCCCATATCCCAGGAATCACCAGGATGGACCTAAACCCCATATACAAAGGCTGTAATAAAATCTTTTACTTTAAAAAACTATCCCCAGGGCAAATGGTGAAACCTTAGCATGACAAAAGGCCAACAGTCAAGAGAAATTCGCTGTCCCTCTCCTCCAAAAAGGGCTTCCTATGTGCCTTCAGATATAATTAAGCACACAGTTAGCCCTGTTTTATCTTATTTTCTTTTTACTGTTTTTTTATAAAACAGAATGCTAATTTGTTAATTAACAATAAGAACTGCAACCATCAAATGCAACCTTGTTTTCTTTTTAACAAATGGGAGCATACTATTCCTCTTTGCATCTTTCTTTTAAAAATTTTTGTAATTAAATATTTCAAATATACATGAGAGAGATTAGTATAATCCCTTAATATTCTCATGTACCCACTACTCAGGTTTTAAAACTTTTATTGAAGTGTGATAAACACAGCAAAGCGTACAGATCTTAAGTGTGCAACTCTTTGTACATTTTGTCACAATCGTTGAGCACCCTAGGTTTCACTGAGTTATACAGCCCCAGTCTTTATCTTTCATTTTCCTTCTGGTGTCCCACATTCTCCTAACCTTCCTCTTTCAACCATACTCACAGTCATCTTTGTCCAGTGCATTTACATTGTTATGCTACCATCACCCAAACTGTGTTCCAAACCTCTCACTCCTGTCTTTTCCCGTCTGTCTGTAGTGCTCCCTTTAGTATTTCCTGTAGAGCAGGCATCTTGTTCGCAAACTCTCTCATTGTCTGTTTGTCAGAGAACATTTTAAATTCTCATATTTGAAGGACATTTTTGCCTGATATAGGATTCTTGGTTGGTGGTTTTTCTCTTTCAGTATCTTAAATATATCACACCACTTCCTTCTTGCCTCCATGGTTTCTACTGAGAAATCCACACATAGTCTTATCAAGCTTTCTTTGCATGTGATGGATCGCTTTTCTCTTGCTGCTTTCAGTATTCTCTCTTTGTCTTTGATGTTTGATAATCAGATTATTAAGTGTCATGGCGTAGGTCTATTCAGATTTATTCTGTTTGGGATATGCTGCACTTTCTTGGATCTGCAATTTTATATCTTTCATAAGAGATGGGAAATTTTCATTGATTATTTTCTCTATTATTGCTTCTGCCCCTTTTCCCTTCTCTTCTCCTTCTGGGACACCCATGACATGTACATTCATGCACTTCATGTTGCATTCAATTCTCTGAGACGTTGCTCATATTTTTCCATTCTTTTCCCTATCTGTCCTTTTGTGTGCAGGATTTCAGGTGTCTTGTTCTCCAGTTCCTGAGTGTTTTCTTCTGACTCTTGAACTCTGCTGTCATATGTCTCCACTGTGTTTTTCCTCTCTTGTGTTGTGCCTTTCATTTCCATAGATTCTGCCAGTAGTTTTTTCAAACTTTCAATTTCTACCTTATGTTTGCCCAGTATTTTCTTTATATCCTCCATCTCTTTTATTATATCTTCCCTGAACTTGTTGATTTGGTTTTTTATGTGATTTAGCATATTTCTTTGAAAATCTTTAATTGATTGTTTCATTAAAGTGAAACAATATCTCAACTCTATCTTAATTGAGGTGTAAGTTTTTTCCTTTCACTGGGCCATATCTTCATTTTTCCTTATGTAATTTGTAGTTTTCTGTTGTCTAGGCATCTGATTTCCTTGGTTACCCCAGTCAGATTTTTCCAGACCAGACCAGGTTCAGGTCTCAGAGTGGAGCTTATTCAGAGTCAAGTTTCCCTGAGGGTGTGTCTTAGAATATTGACAGATTTTCCTGTGAGGTCTCTAGTCGTTGTGCTTTTCCTAACCTGCCCAGCATGTGGCATCTGTCATCCTGTCACTCCCAACTGTTCTAAGGAGGTGTGGCCCCTTTCATTCTTAGCTTAGGTTGTTTGTTTTGACTGTTTCCCCCAGGCCCTGGGGTCTGAGTTCTGAGGGGAAGGCAGGCCCTTGAGCTGGGCCCCACCTCCCTCCTCTTAGGGAAGATACACCCCCTAGGGAGTTATCTTCTGCATTTCAATAGTTCCTTTGTCTCTCTGATTCTGTCAATTCCATCCCTGTCTGGGTCCACAAGCCGTGAACTGAAAAGGGCTGAAGCTTTCTCCATGGAGCCACTCAGGTTGAGAAAGAGAAAAAGGGAAAGAAAGTCCCCCCCTTCACAGCCTGTCCACAGCCCCCAGTTTTGCCCATTGGTCAGATAGAGCATCTGGTCTTCTGGGCTCCCCCTCCTGGAGCACAGGTGTTTTCTGGCTCTCTAAAGTCAGTCTCTAAAAGTCTCTATATTTTTTTTCTTTTTTTTAATTAATTTTTTTCCTCTCCGTCAGCCACACCTCCTCTCCGCTGGGAGCAACCTCAGGGTACTTTGCTGCTTGTCTGTGTTTGTAGCTTGTATTCAGCAGTCCACATTTGTTAATTAAAATCCCAGTTGAGGCTGGACTGAGCTATATTCACTTGCTCCAGGAATGCTGCTTTCTCCCCCAGGGACGTCCTGCAGCTCAGCCTGCCATGGGGTAGGGGGCTCCCAGCATGGCTCCAGTTTTTACTTACAGATTTTATGCTGCAGTATCAGCCTTTCCACCCAATCCAGGTTGGTGTACGATGTGTGGACAGTCATGGTTGTCCCCCAGCAGTTGTTCCAGATTATTTACTAGTTGTTCCTGTTTGTTTATTTGTTGCTCCAGGGGACTAACTTAATTCCACTCCTCTCTATGCCACCATCTTAGCTCCAGAAAGTATTTTTAAATGTTAGTTATTTTTATCAATCCAATAGTGAAAGTGGGTTCTCTTTGTTTAAATCGCACCCTCCCACTTTACTCAGATTTGTTTGGCTTTGCTTTTACACTTTGTTCTTCCAGGGACTCCCCGTACACCTCCAAATAACTCTCAGGTTTCTTTTACTTGGCCCTTCAGTTGTCAACACTGCCCATCAGTGCCGCTTGGCCACGTGGCAGACACTCTTGATTGCCAAACATGACACCCATTCGCAGCCCCTTCTCCTCATCCACTCCCTCAGAAAACATGGGAAAGCTGACGATGCTCCCAGCACCCCTTGCTGAGCTGGCCATTGACACCCCTCTGACCACTGGCATGGAAGCAGAAGTCTGAGGGGTGAATTCTTAGAAAACTTCTTGATTTTCTGATTTCAAAAAAAGAACAGAAGTCACTTGGGCCTGGCTTAACTGTGTCATTCTGTCTTGAACAGGATGTGATGCCTTCAGGTGCTGCAAATCTGCATGCATTTTGAAAATGCAAGGAAAGCCCATGAGAACCCCAGGGGGGCTGACTGTGACCTCATGAGCATCTTAACCTATGCCAACAGCTGCCAACACCACACTTCTTCTGAGTGACTGATGGGGACTGACTCATGCCCCCATGGAAGGCACGTCAGCTCCCGGCCCCCGGTCCTGTGGGTGTGGACCCGTCTGGAAACAGGAGCCTAGAAGGTGTTACGAATTCAGGTGCCCAAACTGAAGGAAGGTGGTCCTTAACCCAACATGGCCAACATTCTTGTAAGCAAAGGAAATTGGGCCCAGAAGAAGAAGCCTCCAGAGCAGCCAGAAGCTAGAAGTCAACGGAACCCAGGAGAGAAAGGAGGAGACGCCACCCTGTGCATTGCCGTGTGACCGTGGATCTGCAGCAGCCAGCCCCGGAACACCACAGTCTTCGGGGAGAAAGCATTGCCTTGCTGACACCTCAGTTTTGGACTTCTCCTAGCCCCTAAACCATGAGCCAACAAATTCCCATTGATTAAGCTGACCACTGAGTGTTATTTGTCATTGGAGCCGGGAAACTAAGGTAGCACAGAAGATGCAGGCACGCCAAGTAACTGCCAGCACCATGACGGGCAGGGGAGGTCACTGGCCTCGTCTGACGGAGCAGTGGGAGCTAGTGCAGTTATGAAGTTGGGGTGCAGGGAGAGGGTGCTGGAGACTGAGGAGACCAAGGCTGAGAGGTCCAGATCAGCAAGGAGCACTTCAGGGCACCGAGGATGTCATGTGGACAGAGCGCAGGGCCTAGGGGACAGTGCTGGAGGACAAGGCCAGAGAGGCCAGCCAGGGTTGGGGCTGGGGCCCTGTAAGCCCAGGGAGGCCTTGGTCCCAAGGGCAGCCACTGGAGAGCCTCAGACAGGGTCATTTGTGGCCTGGTCATTTGGGGTCTAGGAAGCCCCCTCTGGCTGTATGTGAAGGATGATGGGATGCAGTGGAGAGTATGTGGGGACTGCAGGGCAGGGGGCTCCACACAGAGGGGCTGTGTCCCCCAGGGCTCCATGGCCACCACTTCCCTGCTTGTCCCTGCAGGTCAGGGCTTCCCACAGTTGGGTCTTCAGGAGGGCAGGGGGAACAGTCGGGGCGAGTGCTGGGATGCTCCTCAGGCCGTGAGGTTACAGAGTTTACAGACGTCTCAGGTGGCCGAGGAGGCAGCGTTAGAACATCACGCAGGCTGGCAGCTCCTAAGGGGAAGTGAGGAAACCCCCCACCCCATCCATCCAGATCTGCCAGCACCCCAAAACACACAGTACACCAGTGACCACCATTACCAGGATCTGAAGGGATGTGCATTCCCCATCTCTAAAGAGCGTGAGATGAAATGAAAAGCACTCATGTCATCAACACCTTTCCCCTAGAAGAGAGTCCTCAACACCATGACCCAGAAGCCCGTGGGGGAAGAGGGGCCACCCTGAGGGTTGTCCTTGGTGCTAACTCAGCCCATGTCCATGATAGGCCCCAGTGTCCCCACCGCTCCTAACACTATCTCCCCGTGACGCCCCATGGTTCGTGGGGATGGGTGGGCTCATCTGTTTTAACTCATTAAGAATCAGACCAGACTACCCAGCTGGTCACCGTGACTCGTGGGCGTGGAAAATGCTCTCGGAGAGGCTGGTGGCAGTCCCCGCCATCCCTCTTCCTTCCCCAGTCTCAGGGCAGCGACCAGCAGTGGGCTCAGGCTAGTGTTTTCTTCCTTTTTGAGCTCCCTGGAGTCTCACCCTCCCAGCAGGGCCAGCTGCACCAGCTGCTGATTCTCAGAATTTCAACTAAACGGAAGGGCCACCTGCCTGACCCCTAAGGGGACACTTCTGATGCTACATCAAGAAGAGTAACCAGAGAGCAAGGTAGAGCGGCAAAGAATCGGGGGAAGATGGAGCACGGCAGTCATGGGGTGTGGTGTGCACGTGTGGCACGTGTGGCTGTAGAATGTAGCAGCTTCATGTGGTTCGCTGTGATGCCAGAGATGGTTTGACTGTATCATACACACAAGTCCGCCAACTCAACACAACTGCAACTTGTTTAGATGCAGGATCTGTCTCTTTTGCCCATTTCTTCTGCGGTGCAGCAGTGTTCATGAGTGTGGTTGAAGGTGACAGGACCTCGTATCCCTTTAGATTGCTTTTGGGGGCAGTGAAAGGGTAACAGATGTCATTTGCTGCCTTCCTTCCTGGACTGCTGCCATGCAAGGTTCTGCTCAGATGATGTTTAAAGGGACAACAGAAGGAAGCCCACCAAGTCAGCATCGCCAGCCCAGCAGATGGGCTCAGCACCCCTCTCAAAGCCCCCACCAAACTCAGCATGCCTGGGGACCCCTCAACTCCACACAGACCAGACTGTGATGCTTTCCACAGCACAGGTGTCACCTGGACAGGTGTGTGGCGCTCAGCCGAGCCCTACACCCCAGCTGAGGGCCTCCACCATGCCCTGGCTGCTCCGGCCGGTGCTTTCAAAGGAAGCCTCTCCGAGGCTATGCCAGGCCTTATCGGGTCTGCCGGTTTGAAAACGTGCCGCTGGGACCCCAGATGGGGAGGCTTTTTCCTCTGGAGGAGCTGAGCCGAGAGGCAGACCCGGGACGGGGCAGGCAGGCGAGGGGACTGCCTGGTGGGAACACCTCCGGCGGCCGGGGAACCCCAACCGCGTGCCCTGCAGATGCTGACGTGCACTCCTGAGCCCGAGCCCTCTGCTCTGGCCCCCTGGCGGCAGGCCCTGCCAGACACTGCCCCGTTTCATTAGCTCGGCACAAACCCAGGGGCTGGGACCCTCCACCCAGCCTGCTCCGCGGTCAGCCCCGAAGTTCCAACAGGAAACACCTGGAGGAGCCCACCCACGTGTTCAAAGACAGCGTGAGCTTGTTTCATGAGAACCCAGAGCCGCACGCGTGTGTTCTGTGACCTTGAACCTCCGTGAGGTCAGAGGGGTCAGAAGCTGCCCGATCTGTGAGCCGCATCTCCTGAGCCACACAGACCTTTCTGGAACGGGCTGCAGGGAGTCCCAGCCAACGCTGGTGTCCGAGCCTCCGCGGGGTCGCCGGGCTCCGGGGTCCTGGGCCCCGCGGCCGCCGCTGACGAGCCAGGTGGCCTGCCCCGAGCCCACACACGACGCGATGCCGTCCCCCCGCGAGGGAAGAGCCTGTCTCCGTTCCCAAGTCGGCATTTGTCACCTGCTGGGATTGTCAAACAAGCGTTTTATGCCACAAACACTCTGGGTTGATTTTAGTAAAGATTGTAGAGAAGTCGTGAGGTTAATAAACAATTTTAGCTAAAAGCCAAAAAGTCAGGTCAGTGCTGTATCCCAAGACCTTCGGGAATTTCCTAAGCCAGAGGCCACACACTGTGGAAGTGGGGAGATTTTCTGCCCGGACATCCGTGTGCTCAAAACAAAACACGCAGGTGTTTACGAAAAGCCCGCAGCGAGACAGCCACTCACGGCTCACAACATCCTCCCTGCGTCGTCGGCACGTGCCCACCGGTCCTGCTAGGACACACGAGTAGCCGCAAATAACACGTCATCTGTCATTCCAGTGGGCCCGAGCCGGGGGCTTATTTAAAGGATGGAATGAAAAGATGGAGCTTTCCCTGCTGATCACTGGAGTGTCTCGCCTGGCAGAGTGGGGAGGACCAGCAGGGACTCAGGCCCGATTGGGGAAAACTGCGGAGGCCGCCGGGGACCGACGTGGCTATTTGCACAGCCCACCTGGGTGACCGGTGCCGCCACCCTGTCGCGGCCACAGCCGCCTGCCGAGTTCAGCCTGAGGACGGGTGACCTTCCTCAGAGACGCGTGCACTCAGCTGCCTCCGCACAGCTCAGCCAAGGAAACGCACCCTCCATTCCCACCTGCTTTGCCCTGTGCTGCCTCTCTTAAGGCTCCAACCGCACAAACTGCAAAGTCCAGCGCACCTGGGAGAAAACATCTCCGCTCCTTGTCTGAAGAGCGGGAGGTGACATTTTTGCAAGGGGGTAGAAGCTGCCTGGGGGAGCTGGGGTTGTGTTCCCGGGTGCAGCACCCAGCCTGGGCTGCACACCCTCCCCTTCCCCAGCCAGGCAGCTGCCTCCGCAGCAGAAGCCCCTCGAGCTTCCCCAGCCCTTGCCGGGTCTGAGTGGCCCCCCCAGGCTCTGATCACACGGAGGGAGGCCCCGTCCACGTGGGTCTGTGTTAGTCAAGGCTTCATGGAGAGAGTGAAGCTCCGTTTGAATTTCAATGTCACCCAATCAGTGCTAGCAGGAGGTGTGGGCGAGGCTCTGGAATTGGGTAGGGGTTCTCCAAGGGTCTGTGGGGTGCGGCGGTGAGAAGGCAACAGAGCTCAGGGCGAGACCCGAGACCCTACAGCCCCTCCTTGACCTGCCCACCTCCTCTGTAGGAAGATGGAGGCTGCTGAGATTGGGGCTGCGGGCACAGGGCCCCCGGGGGGTTCCCACAGCAGGTGAGGGGGGCTGGAAGCTGTTTGGGGTTCCTGCACCGGGTGGGTGGGGGCTCAGGGCCTCTGAGAAGCGTGGAGGGTGCCCCTGGGGGAACCAGAGCTCCTTCCCCTGGGGGTGCCTGACCTGCTCCTGCTGAGGATCCCAAAGCCCCAAGCCCTCGGGGTGGCTTTCAGTAGACTCTCGTCACCACTGAGTTGTCACTTCCCAGTCAGTGAGAGGGAGAAGGAGCCATGGCGTCCCCCAGGAGCTCTGCTGGTAAAAGGGGGGAACGTGTCGGGAGGCGCCACGGCTTTGCAGTGAGAAACTGAAAAACGTCTCAAGCTCAGGGTGAGCTCGATGTCCACGCAGCCCAGCACCTCACTGGCTGGAAAGGGGCCATAGGCAGGAGCCTGGCACCCCCAGAAGCTGTCCTGGACGGGGTGGGCTGGGGCAAGGGGGCAGACAGGGAGCAGCCAACAGCGTGCACCCCAGGACCTGGGGGAAGGTGAATTCTGTCTCTCCCCCATTTCAGGAACTCGGCTGCACACACTACAGGCTGTGTGTGTGCCCTGCTGGGGTGTCAGTCGATGCACATTTATGGAAAACAAGGAAAGGGACCCAGTTCCGGTCTATGCAGATGTGGCAGAGACCCGGGGGGCTAGCGGACCATACACCGAGCAAAGTCCACTGGAGCAGGAGACCGGGATTAGGGGCACCAAGAAGCAAAGCCACTCGGAGCTCACGGGGGTCCTTGCTGGGCCTGAGCCCCTGCATGAGGCTGGATGGGGTCAGACCCTCCCACCCACACCTGACAAGTCACAGCACCCACTGCGGCCCCTGCTTACAGCCATGAAAGCCAAACGTGGAAGATTTTGTACATCACAATTGCCAGTAAACTGAATGAATGAACACTAGAGACACAACTGCCTGGAAAACCATCATCTGCAGAACACACGCTCATTTAGTATGTCGTGATTCTCCGCTTGTTTCGTATTTTTTGTCTCCTCAGTAGAGGGTGAGCACTGCCCCACTGCCCCTTCCCACTGTCCCACTGACCACTGCCCACTGTCCTACCACCCACTGCCCACTGGCCCACTGCCGATTCTGGCCAGTCGGAGAAGAGCCCAAGGAAGCAGCTGTTGTCGGGATCTGGGGTCACAACCTGGGCCCCCAGTGGGTCAGGACCAAGCTCCCCTGACCGAGCGGGTGTGGGGCAGACGGTGCTGAAACTGGCCTCTGTGCACATTGGCCATCCCAGGAGCTGCTGCTCAGGGCTGGGGCTAGCAGGGCTGAGGGCAGGGCCAGGACCCAACACTCAGGTGCTGTCCCCTCCCAGGTGGTGGCAGGGATGGGGTCCAGACCCCTGAGCGTGGAGCCTCTTGGGCTGTTGCCCTTGTCCACCTGCAGAGAGAGTGTTTTCCACCAGAACCTGGGCCTGGAGGTCGGGGCCAGGAACCCCAAGGACACATTTGCTCTGGTTTGCTAATGCTGCCGGGATGCAGAATACGAGAAATGGATTGGCTTTTATAAAAGGGGTTTATTTGGTTACATAGTTATAGTCTTAAGGCCATGAAGTGTCCAAGGTAACATATCAGCAATCGGGTACCTTCACTGGAAAATGGCCAATGGCATCCGGAAAACCTCTGTCATCTGGGAAGGCACGTGGCTGGCGTCTGCTTGCTCCCAGGTTGCATTTCAAAATGGCGCTCTACCAAATGTCTGCATCAGCTTTAACAGCCATCTTCAAAATGTCTCTATAAGCTGCAGCACTGAGCTCCTTCTGTCTGAGCTTATATAGTGCTCTAGTAAACTAATCAAGGCCCACACTGAATGGGCAGGGCCACACCTCCATGGAAATTATCCAATCAGAGTTGTCACCTACAGTTGGGTGGGGCACATCTCCATGGAAACAACTTAATCCAATATTTCAACCTAATCAACACTAATACATCTGCCCCTACAAGACTGCATTAAAGAAAGTGGCTTGTATGGGGGACACAATACATCCAAACTGGCAGTGTCCTTCCACCAGCTGCCAGATGCCGTGGCCCTGGGCTGGGCCGGTGGAGAGCTGGCGTGTGGGTCCACGGCAGAAACGCCACTTTCACCACAGGACGAGAAGACTCAGGGCACCGATGGCCATGTCTGGGTGTTTGCGAAGTTGTCACGGGGAAGACAATTGGACGCCTCACTCCCAGCGGCCTCAAACCAGGGAGCAGAAGCTTCCGAAGGGAAGTCGCCAATTCACCCGAGACCGTGGCAGAGTGGAGACCGGTGCAGGGGCGATGACTCCCCGACAGGCCTGGAAGGCTCAGGTGGTAAAGAAAGTCCCGGTGAATACCAGCTGCTATTGCCACCCTGTGGCAGGCTGTCCTGAGGGCCGGGGGTCCGAGCTGCAGGCCTTCCAGGGAGAGCCGCGTGGGAAATGACAGTGCATTGCTGGGGAGTGGTCTTTTAGAGCTGCGTGTCCCCCAGGAAAACGGGGTCTGAACCTTCCTCCCTCCCTGCAGTGTGGACCTAGGCAGGAAGGACCACCCAGGGAAGGTGTGTCCCCGCCCAGTCAGGACGCGTCTTAGTCCTGCTACTGGAGTCCTTTATAAGGGAACGAAACTCAGACAGAGAAAGAGAGAGAAAGCCACGGGAGGAAGCAGCTGAAATTCAGCAGAACCCAGAGGAGAAGGGGGAGGCAGGGAGGGGCCGCCAGGGTTCTTGCCATGTGGCCCCGGAGCCCAGGACCCAGGACGCCCGTCTTCGGGAAGAAGGCATCGCCGTGAGGGCACCTTGGTTTTTGGCCTTTCTCTTAGCCTCAAAGCTCTCAGCTAGTAACTTGCCATTGTTTAAGCCATTCGTGGTCTCTGCTGGAGAAGCCACGGAGACTAAAACGCCAGCAGGTGTGGGAGGGTGGCCAGGGGCTCCCACAGCCCAGGGGTGACGGGAGCCACGGCCAGGATGCTGGTGGGGTCCGATAGTGACGAGCCTTCCTGGCCATCTGTAGCAGCTGTGGGGAGCCGTGGCCGGGCCCAGCGCGGTTGGGCACACAGACCCCAGGGGTGGGGCAGGGGTGAGGGTGCAGAGGGGCAGCCTGGGCCGAGGTGCACCAGGCGGGTGACAGAAGACCGGTTGCTGCATGGGGAGCCCCCCACCCATTGGTGAGTCGCTCCATGGGGGCCAGCAGGGTGGGCGATTTGGCCCCCACATCCCCGCGCCCTGGGACACCGTGAGTCCCCAGTGTGAGAGCACCCTCGCAGCACACAGCCCGAAACAGACGCCAGAGGACAGGAAGCTGGAAGTCACGTACCCCGAGAGAGGGTGCCTGGAGAACATACGTCAGGATGGGCCATTGGGTCATCTTGTGCTTCAGAAAAAGGGGATATGGGTGCCTCAGGGATCCAAAAGGCATGGCTCCCTTGGGAGACATTCACACAACCAAGCCAGTTCATCTTGCAGAAATCCTGAGTGCACCAAGAAAAGTAAGAAAGATGAGGCCTGGTGGGACGCTGTGGGCCCCGGGCAGCCTGGAGCCACTGAGCCACCTCGGACCTGTGTGTGCGGGGATGGGCACAGGGGTGGGTGGCCCCAGGCCCCTCAGGAAGGGCCGGGACGCTGCTCTCCCACCCACCCATGAGGACCGCGAGGCCGGGACCCCAGGAGCTGCCACCAGGTGCAGGGGTGGTGGGCCGTGAAACAGGGGGGGCCCTCCCCTTCTTCGTGGCCCTGAGGACTCACGGTTGATGAGCCGTGAGCATCCTCCCAGCACCTCCAGGCTGGTTTCTGTCGATTCAGTGACTCAGTCTCCCTCCCGCCACTGCAGGACAGACGCACATGTCCAAGAACCCTGCAAAGTGGCAAAGGGAAGGGGCCAGGAGAATTCTGGCAACAAAGAAGGCTGGTGTGGGGGGTCGGGCTCCCCAGCCTCAGGTCAGGTATCTCAAAGATGGCCGCCCCTGCTTGTTTTGCTTAAAAATTAAATGCCATGACCCTGGTAAGGGGAAAAGTATCAGTTTGGCCTTTACCACATGGTTGATCATAATGAGAATTCGGAATCCCCTGTTCTATTCCAGGTCCTGTAGCAACACACGCACACGCTTGCATGTACACACGTGCACACACATGCACACATTCACGTACACACACACATAAATGTGCACACACACTTGCATATATATGCACAACTCACAGGCACACACCCCACTGAGAATCGATGCCAGGTACCTCCCCCCTCCCCCAGGCCAAGGAGAAGGCGTGTGGCATGAGTCAGTCCTTTTGCTGCCCACCCCGGGACACCCAGCCAGGCTCTTTGGCCTCAGTTTCCCCATGGAGGAAAGGCGGAACCCCGTCTGCCCAGTGCTCCTAAGCACCGGAACCGCTCATCCTTCCTACCACCAGCCACCAGTGCAGAGAGCTGTGCTAAAGAGACAAAGACAGCAATGGAAGGATTTTTTGGAAGTTGGTGATTCTTCTTTTTAAATTTGCCAATTCTTCTTCCTTATTGGGCTTTTCCGGGTGACCTGAGTGTCTGTGCTATGGGTCCCTCCCCTGGGTCCCTCCCCGGGACCCTCCCGTGGGTCCTGCCCGAGGGTCCTGCATCCCATCGTGGCACCTTCAGTAACTTGCCCACATGGTCCCCGGGCTGTGTGGTGTGTCTGGGATGGAATCCAGGGCCCCTGCCCTCCGTGCTCCCTTCCCTGTCCCGGCAGCCCTGTCTGGAGCCCCCCCGCCCCTACTGCCTGCTCTCCTGGGGGGGGCGACCGGGGGCTGCTCCTCCCGTGATGGTGACTGTCAGGTGGTGACTGTCCCCTGTCTCTTGAGCTTCGTGGGCAGGGACCCACGGGGAGGGACCCCAGGGCAGCCGTGGCCTCCTCGAGGACCGCCTGTCCCAGCCCGGCAGTGGCTCAGCCTAAACCGCCCCCACCCCATGAATCATGCCCTCCCGGCCTCGGTATCCCCTCATCTAAACATGCGATTCCCTCTCACACAGCCTTTTATCTGCCAAAAGCGGGGAACCATGTGAACCGCGGGCTGGAGGAGGACAGCGTGGCCCACATGGGGCTCGGAGGGGTTCGGGTGACCACCTCAGGGCCGACACCCGGCCAGGGTCAGGGCCGGAGGCAGGAGGCCCAGCTGCTCCCGGCCGGGCCTCGCTGCTTCGCACAGACCCCTCTCACCCTCCGAGAGACACAGGGCCAGAAACAAAGCTTTTCTCACCAGATAACCCCTGACTGTTGGGATCATGTTAAAAGTTAAAGATGGAATTTTGGTTTGTTTTGTTTTTAAGATTCAAATGCATCTAAAAGTCCTCATTTCACATTTTGATCAACAACACAGCCTTGGCTGTTAAAATTCACTGCCCCGGAGCTACAAAAAAATTAGACATCCTCCTTTACATGGATAATACAAGAGAGAGAGCAGGTGGTTGGCTTTGTGTTGGCAAATTGCATTTCTTTTTAAAAAATTCCGCTGTTGTGATGTGGCCTTATTAGATTCCAGCTCGCCGTTAACCCGTGGCCCCCCGGGCCCTGCCCTCTCCGGCTCCTGCCGCCCGGGCCTGACGCGCTGCCCGCGGGAGCAGGGAGGACGGTTGGCACCTTCTAAATGAGAATTGTAGCCATCCGGTCCATTTACACAAAGCCCTGCCTTTGACACATGCAATTACTGGGAACATCAGGGCAATCTGATTGCCAAGCGCCCCAGAAAGAGCGTTTAATCAGAAAACATGGAGTTGTTCTGAACACTTTATAATTTCACTACTTGCTATTCCTTTATGTTCTTACGTGTTCAGATAATTAGATACACTAGTTCTTGCTTCCCAGGAGGCCAGAAAGGGCAAAATTCCTATTTTTTTTTACATTAAAAAGATTAAATTATAATATAGAAAATCTGTAACTTCTGGTAGAAATGACAAATTCACACTACATTAATTTCGGTGCTTACAAAATGTTACCAATAATTTGTTTTGTAATATTTCTGTGTTCTTTCCCCTCTTTTGTAGGGACGTGTGAATTAATTACCTTTTCAATTTCGATGTCTTTCGAGCCAGCTTTCCACAGACAACTCTGAAATTAAAATAAAATCAGGTTTGATCTCAAGTCGCGGAATATATTTGTTTTCGATGTTTTACCGTTTAAGCCTTTGTACGCGTACACGAGTAAGTTGACGTTAACAGATGTGTTCGTTGATGCGAACATCGTGTGAGATAACAAAGCTGGTGATTAGGAAACGAAAGGGACAAACTCCAGCCGGGGTCCCCGGCGAGCAGGAGGGGCTCGCGGCAGTCCGAGCGGAGGGGCCGGCGCCCCAGAGCACCTGCTTCAGCGGGGTGCAGGTGCGCGTGGCTCGCGGGGGCCGGGCTCTCCCCGCGGGGGTGCCGGCTGCACCGGTTCATTCCTGCCGAGCTCCCAGCTCCGGGTGCCGCCGGCTCGCAGAGCAGACGTGGGTGAAGTTCAAGTCCCGCCTGGGGAGCTGGAGACGGCTCTCAGAGGACATGACGGGGACGAGTAGGGAGGAGAGATGCAGGACGCTCACGCCACGCGGGGCCTTTTTCACTCCAGAAAAACTGTATTCAAAGTTATATTTCACAGCAGCTTTGGTGTGAACACGAATATACTAATATATATTAAAGCTTTTCCTCCCACCTCAAAGTTCCTTTTTTTCTTCTGAGTTTAAAAGAAATTAAAGCATTTTGTGGGCCCCTAAAAGCACGGTGGGAGGGTCCCGGGCACCAGGCCCTGGGCCCAGGCTAAGGTGAGGAGGGGCCGGTGAGTGTAAGCAAATGATCAGCGGCCCCTGGCAGGGGGTTCTCCCTAGGGGTTAGGGGGCTGGGAGAGGGGGTGTGAGTGACTAGTGATTGGTGTATCCGAAATGCAGGGGCCCTGTGAAGGGCTGTGTCTGTCTTTCGTTTTAGGATCTTTGTTCCCATTTGCTAATGCTGTCGTTATGCGAAACACCAGAAATAGATTGGCTTTTATAAAGGGGGTTTATTTGGTTACAAAGTCATAGTCCCAAGGACATAAAAGTGTCCAAACTAAGGCATCAACAATGGGGAACATCCACTGAAGAACAGCCAATGGCGTCCGGAACACCCTGTTAGCCGGGAAGGCACGTGGCTGGCGTCCGCTCCTGGGTTCTGGTTTCGGAATGGCTTTCTCCCAGGACGCTCCTCTCTAGGCATCTGGGGGTGTGCTCTTAGTTTCTCCCAGGCAAACGCCGCACTAGCAAAAGTTCACTTTCAACGGCCATCTCCAAAATGTCTCTCTCGACTGCAGCACTGAGCTCCTTCTGTCTGAGCTCTTATAGTGCTCCAGTAAACTCATCAAGGCCCATGCTGAATGGTGGGGCCACACCTCCATGGAAATTATCCAATCAGAGTCATCACCTACAGTTGGGTGGGGCACATCTCCATGGAAACAACCTAATCCAATGGTTCCAGCCTAATCAAGACTAAATATGTCTGCGCACAAGATTGCATTATAGAACATGGCTTTTCTGGGGGACATAATATATCCAAACTGGCACAATCGTCTTAGCCGCTGCCCAGAAAATGGATGTCCATGATGGTTCGTTCCTAAAGGGAGGGGTTCAAAAATGCTTAGCACAGAAGAATTTTCCCAGAAGAATAAGGAAAATGGAGATAATTCCAGTAGGTTAAAGACACCAAGGAAATGCGCAGAGAGTGGACAGGTACTTGACAAAAGGGTGCGCGCAAACAGGGCAATAAACACTCGGGAAGGGGCTCACCTTCGTCACTCATCGGGGAACTGCAGGTTAAACCCTGAGATGACCGCTGCCCCCACCAGGCCGGATGGGGCAGGGCAGGCCCATCTCCAGCTGGGACCCCTCGGCCCCCGAAGGCCGGCAGCGTCTCCAGCTCTCTCTGCCCCTCATCACGTGGCCACCCCCCACCTCAGGTCCCTTGGCCTCCCCTTCTGGGGCACCCGTGACTGCATGCAGGGCCCAGCAGGTAACCCGGGGTCTCCAGCACCCCCCCCTCCAAGATCCTTAAACCTCCTTTGCCATCTCAGGCTGTGCTCACGGGTTCCAGGGATTCGGGTGTGGGAACCTGGGGACCAGTCCTCGGCCGCCCCCTCGCACACACCCAGCAAATGGGCACGTCTGTCTTCCCCAGCAGGAGGGTTAGCAAGTTCACAGCCAAGGACAGAGACTACCAGAAGCTTGGCTGGCACAGCGTGGGTGACGCTGTGGCCCGTCCACACGGCAGGAGGCCCAGCAGCAAACAGTCCACGGCTACGTGGTTTACACAGAGCCAGATGCAAAAGAGCAGGCACCGCGTGGATCCACGAGTCATGGCACATGGAGAGGCAAACTCACCCATGATGATAAACCTAGGTAACGGCTTTCTTTGGGGGGCAGGTGGGGAAGGGGGATTTCTGGGGAATGGGCAAAGTTCCGCATCTTGACCTGGATCAGGGGGTCAGTGTGGCCTGGGGTGGGCTCATCCATAAAGGTCTGAAGAGCCGACTGAAATGAGGCCAAACCGAGCAGGGAGCCTGTGAGCCTGTGAGCCTGGGGTCCTTACGAGCAAAGGAAACTGGACAAGGACCCCAAACCACAGGGGGAGACGGAAGGAGATGGCCACTGTGAGAGGCAGCAGGTCTTGATGGCCAGCAGTCGCCACCCAAACCCCAGAGAACTCAGACGCCACGCGCTGGCCTTCCTGCTGCGGGCTGAGGTCCATAAATCCCTGCTCCTCGGCCGCCAGCTGGGGGTGTCTGCGGGAGCAGCCCCGGAAAACTAGCACAGAGCAGCTGGGCCCTTTCTGCGCAGATGGTGTGCGTCAGTGACAAGGAGAAGGAAGAGCCAAAGGTCAGGGGGGGTTGGTTTGGTTTTGTGTGACACAAATGAGTGTTTATTCCTAAAATAAGTCCCCCCAAATGTCAGCAACGCCCTTCAGCCACCGGCCTCCTGGCTCCCCTCCTCTGTCCCAGGGCCCCTGCTCTGTCCCCAGCTGTCCTCCAGAGGCCACCCCACCCCGGCAGGTGGACCCCTCAGCTCCGACTTGGCTGAGCCACAACCAGGGCCCAGGCTTGCCCCCAGCTCGTCCTTTCCATGGACCGGGAGCCACGGGCAGGGCGGCCATGGAGAGATGCGGGTGACTGAGCTTGTACCTCGACTTACCAGGCCTGGGCCAGGGGACCTGATATCACCCCCTGGGGAGGGTAGTAGGTACGGGCGTGAGTGCCCTCTGCAGCCCCCCCGAGCCTGGGGAGCGAGGTCAAGGCAGCTCCCTTTTCCTCACCCAAAATGCCACTGGCAGGGGAGGCTTGCCGGAGGAAACCGCCTTTCTCCCAACTGCCCTTTCCCCACTTCCTTATCTTACCCACTCACTCCCTGGTGCCAAGGCCACTTCTGCCACCGCCAGCGCGCATGCACCGTGGCCAGAACAACCCCCGCCCCGCTGCAACGGCTCCGGCATTCTCTCAGAACCAATCCTAGCCCCTATCCCTTCAGTATTGCCATTTAAGGCTGCTTCACCTCCTTTCCAGCCCTGCCCTTCTTACCAGCCTATATAACCTGTAATCACCCCTGAATAAATCTCTTTGGCGCATACTCCTACTGGATGAAGAGTGTCTTGTCCTTATCGCCGCCCTCCATACCTTGCACGCCTCCCGCCGAGGACCCGGCCAAGTCCTCCGCCTCGCCCTCGCCTCCGGGAAAGAGCCCCCGCCGCCGGTACCCTTTAAGCAGCCCCGAGAGCTGAGGGCTCAGCTACCGGCCGCCCCTCCCCCTAGAAGCAGTAACCGCGACCGCAACTGGTGCCCCGTGTGAGGAAGTGTCTCCACACAACAGTTTGGCAGGTCGCCCGCTCACCCGGACGCCTCTCCAGCTTCCCGTTTCCTCGCCTGCAAAATAAGGGCCGCCTCTCCTTCGCCGCTTCCGGAGCCGTGGGAGGTTCACTGCTCCGAAGCCGCTCCTCCCTTCCCCCACGCTCTCTTCATCCAGTAGGAACTCCTCCCTTCCCCTACGCTCTCTTCGTCCTTTTGTATGCGCACCTCTATGACCCCCGTTCCTCCTAACGCTCTCCCTCTTCCCCTCCATTACTTTGCTGTAGTTCTTTGTATCTTTATTTCCTCATTTGGTGCCGTGTGCCTCTTTGCAACCGCCGCCCCCCCCGACTACTCCCGTTGCCAAAGGGCACTGCTTTCCGCTCTCGCCGTCTCCTTCGGCCTTGCGGCCACAGTTTATCTCATTCTCTCTGCTCGGTAAACAACTCCTCCTCCTCCTCCCCGCCAGCCGGGCCGGCCCGGCTCGGGAGCAACCCCCCCTCCTCCCCCCTCAGCTATGGGTAATCGTCTGTCTACGTGCCAAGCACCTCAAGTTCGTGCTCTAGCGGGTCTCCTAGACACGCATCGCTGTAAAGTGTCTGTCCGGCAGCTGCAAGTATACTGGGACCTCCTGCTGCCCTTTAACCCATGGCGCACCACTTGCCATCTTTGGGACCCTGTTACTTATGATCATCTTATTGATCGAGTCACTAATGCCATGGAACATGAGAGCAAGCGCTTCCCTCCCGGCTTGCTCCCCACCTTGATAACCATCCGCTCCTGCCTTCAGGGCTCCCTCCCCCCTGATCGAGGCCCCGTTAAATCCAAGGAGGCCCTATCAACCCAGCCAACAGATTCAGATAGCGATACTAATTCAAATCATGACTCGGACACGGAGTCCTTAGTCGAGCAGATTAACAACGCGCTCGAGGTGACTCCCAAAAAGCAAAATAACACTGCGCCACGCCAAGATGGCGAACTTCCTCCTTCTTCTTCCATCGAGGGGAGGAAATGCTCCGGCGATGACGTCAGCCCTAAGCTGGGCCGGAAACCGCATACGCTTTACCCCGCCCTTCCACAGGGCGGAGTTAGTCCACCATCTTATGCCTTGAACCCCGCCCTTTCACAGGGCGGGGCTGATCCACCATCTTGTGTCTTAGCCACGCCCACCGCGCCGCCATCTTGCGACGCTTGGGGCCTCCCACTCCCACCTCCCCCTTCGGCGAGCTCCCCCTCGGAGCCGCTACCGGCAGCTGCCGCCGCTCCTCCCACCCCGCCAACTAACAACCCCTGGCTGCCTTCTACACCTCAAGGCAACCCTTGGGGCAACGCTCCCCCTACCCCCACTCCCGCGCCAAGCCCTCTTCAAGCGCGTCCTCCTTTCTCTCGTGCTTTTCGCTGCTTTCCTCTTAACCTTGCCCCCACCCCACAGAAACCGTATGACTGGTATCCCATTGACTCAGATACTATCAAGCAGCTTCGCAGGGCCGTCAGGGAGGACGGGTTAGGTAGCCCATACGCTTCCCAAATACTGCAGGATCTCGGCATGGACTATTGCATCCCCCAAGACTGGGCCTCGCTTGCCCGTTCCATTCTTAACCCCGGTCAGTTTGTTGACTGGCATGCTCACTTCCAGGCAGAAGCAGCTTAGCAAAGTGAGCAAGACGCAGCCCTTGGAGTCTATCATCCCCCTGAAGCCTATTTGGGCACTGGAGCATTTCTAAATGCGTCTGCTTATATTAATGTCCCTGCCACCTTCTGGACTGTCCTCAGAGGCATCGCCTTACGCGCGTTTGCCAATTGCTCTGCCTGTCGGCCTAATAAATTCACCAAAGCTCTTCCAGGAGCCAAGTAAGCCTTTCGCCACCTTTGTCTCCAGAGTCGAAGAAACCTGCGCTCAAAAGGTAAGTGATCCCCAGGCCCAATATTACATGTGCCCATCCTCAAATCCTGGAAAATCGTACTGTAATTCCCCCAACGAGTACTACTGTGCATACTGGGGGTGTGAAACATTAGCCACTAATTGGAAGCCTCCTGTTCCTGATCATTACCTTACCCTAAAGTGGGCCCCTACAGGGTGCAAACTCCCTACTGTTAACTGGCTCGGCCAAGAAAGTAAAAGATCCTGCACACATCTTAATCTTACAGTGCAGCTCCCCACTAATCCCTCCTGGTTACTCAGTCAAACTTGGGGCTTCAGAATCTATAAAAAAGGAACCGACCGAGGATCACTTATTCTAATAAAAAAGGAGGCTGTAAACCAACCAGGCCAAAATACTGCTTTAAAAACACCCTCTGGCATAGGTCCCAACCAAGTCATTAACCCCCTTTTTCCACAGCCCTCCAGCCGCACTTCAAGTACAAGCAGCGCATCCGGAAACCGCACCTCAGCTGCAAACAACGCATCGCCAACCCCACCACCCCAGCTTCCTCTGCCCCCTTCTCGTTATTCCTCTCCTCTCCTCAGCCTCATCCAAGCCGCCTTTGCCTCAGTAAACTCCTCCAACCCCAATTTTACCTCATCCTGCTGGCTCTGCCTCTCCACCTCTTCCTCACTATACGAGCCCGTTGCCTCCAACCTCTCCTTTTCAGAAAGCACAGAAAACAGCCCCTTGGAATGCAATTGGAATACCTCTGCCGTCCCCCTGACCTTTCATTCAGTCTCCTATACGGGAAAGTGCGTTCGCCCTCGCTCCAGTAACTCTCCCGACCTCACTGTCTGTGCCAGCTACTCATCTCCTAGCAGCTCGGCAAAATTTCTCATTCCTCATAACTCCTCCCAATGGCTCTGCTCCTCTACAGGACTTACCCCCTGTCTCAGCACGAATATCATCAATGAATATAAAGAAACTTGCCTCCTAATTGTCCTTATCCCTAGGGTCTTATACCACAGCGAAGAAGACTTCTTCCTCCGTCTGGAAAAAACTGCGGCTCCTGCCCCACTGCAAAAGCGAGAGCCCATCACCGTCCTTACAATTGCCTCCCTCCTAGGTCTTGCCGGCACTAGCACCGGAATCGCTGCACTAGCCAGTCAAGACTCCGCCCTAACTCACCTCAGGGCGGCTGTTGACGAAGACATTCATCACTTACAAAACGCTATTCACCATCTAAAAAATTCTGTCAATTCCCTCTCTGAGGTAGTGCTCCAAAACCGCCGAGGTCTTGACCTTCTCCTTCTCAAAGAAGGAGGCCTCTGCGCCGCCCTAGGAGAAGAGTGCTGTATTTATGCCAATTCCACAGGTCTCGTCGAGGACAGCCTGAAAAGGGTCCGAGAGGGACTGGAAAAGCGTAAAAGAGATCGTGAAGCCACCAGTTATTGGTCCAGTTTTTTCACTCCCATCCTCCCATACATCCTTCCTTTTCTTGGCCCCTTATTAATAATTATTCTAGCTCTCATCTTAGGACCCTGCCTCATCCGCAAAATTGTCCAGCTTGTAAGAAAACAAACGGATGCCATTTTTTCCTCGTTCGTGCAAATCCAGTATCAGCGACTCGCCACCTCTGACGCCCCCCACTCCAAGATGACAGCCAACCCTCCGCGACCTCAACGCCACCGGTCAACTCGCCAACCGCGAGGCCCTTCTCAATCGCCTAAACATCGCTCTCACCTCGAGTTCCAGCTTCTCTAAACCCCTGAACTTTAAACCCCTCACCTTCGCCCAGCCCGCTGCAGCGAAGCCATTGTCAAGCGCCCGGGCACCACACCAACACTGAGCTCCAGCCTTGCTGAGCCACCGTCAACCCCTTTTTTCCCTTCCCTGACCTCCCCCTTCCCTCACCCTTAGCGGGCCTCTCCGGTAAAGCTTCTTCCTCTAATTAGAAAAGAAAGGGGAATTGCGGGTGACTGAGCTTGTACCTCGACTTACCAGGCCTGGGCCAGGGGACCTGATATCACCCCCTGGGGAGGGTAGTAGGTACGGGCGTGAGTGCCCTCTGCAGCCCCCCCCGAGCCTGGGGAGCGAGGTCAAGGCAGCTCCCTTTTCCTCACCCAAAATGCCACTGGCAGGGGAGGCTTGCCGGAGGAAACCGCCTTTCTCCCAACTGCCCTTTCCCCACTTCCTTATCTTACCCACTCACTCCCTGGTGCCAAGGCCACTTCTGCCACCGCCAGCGCGCATGCACCGTGGCCAGAACAACCCCCGCCCCGCTGCAACGGCTCCGGCGTTCTCTCAGAACCAATCCTAGCCCCTATCCCTTCAGTATTGCCATTTAAGGCTGCTTCACCTCCTTTCCAGCCCTGCCCTTCTTACCAGCCTATATAACCTGTAATCACCCCTGAATAAATCTCTTTGGCGCATACTCCTACTGGATGAAGAGTGTCTTGTCCTTATCGCCGCCCTCCACACCTTGCACGCCTCCCGCCGAGGACCCGGCCACGTCCTCCGCCTCGCCCTCGCCTCCGGGAAAGAGCCCCCGCCGCCGGTACCCTTTAAGCAGCCCCGAGAGCTGAGGGCTTAGCTACCAGCCGCCCCTCCCCCTAGAAGCAGTAACCGCGACCGCAGAGAGAGGCCCCAGTCTGCCCCTGCCCCACACCCAGGCTGGCCCTTCCTTGGCAGACACTCACCCTCCAGGGGCAGCAGCAGGAGGGCGCGATGGGCAGGCCCGGGGTGGCCACGTCCCTCTCCCTGGACACTCTGACCTGAAGCCGTGTCTGGTGGGCCTTTTCCCGAGCAGGGCCCATCGGGGTGAGTAGGGGCAGAACCAAATGCCAGGCGCTGGTCTGCGGTGTCCCTCCAGCCCCTGACCCGGCAGAGCGTGAGGGGCAAGAGGAGCCTGCAGTGACTGCACCACCTCAGCCAGATGGACCCGCCATCACCGAGACCAGGCGCCTGCCGTGCTCCCAGCTCGGGGCTGCTGGCCTGACCCCCTGGGGTTCCCGTGGCCGCCTCTGGCCCGTCGTCCTGGGTGAGAGCTCGCTGATGGCTGCCTGCGGGAGACAGCCGGCTGCAGCTCTCCCGGGCTGTGAAGGGAGCTATCTGCTCAAAGATTCAAGGGAGGTGGAACCACAAAATCACAGGGAGAAGCAGCACCCACCTGTCCTGCCTGGCCTCCCCCTGGCTCCCCCAGGGGTGTCCCGACCCTCTCCCCGTGACCAGTGTCTCCTGCAGCAGGACACGGGGCTTCAGAGACCCCCATTCCCATTGGAGGGGCTCAGGAGGGGTAAACTGAGGTCCTGAAGGTGAGGGCAGGGGCGCGCACAGGCCCTGGGCCAGCCTTCTGTTGGGGGGCCTGGAAGGGAGGGACGGACGCAGTGGGGAGGGTCTGCTGGGGAGGTGGTCTCAGATATGCCCACCCCAAGTGGTCCACAGACCCGGGCACCCGCACCATCTCAACCCCACACCTGGACGGGACATGAGCGACAAAGGTCAAACCTCAGGAGGCCTCTGGGACTCGGCTCCGTTTGACCCCAGCCTCCCTGTCTCATCAAGGCCACCTTCCCTGGGGACTCTCCCAACCGGAGAATGTTCCAAATTGGTGATTCCGGGCACGAGAATATCGTTCATACCCCGTCTGTGAAATCACAGCGTTTCAGCCACAGGTGCAGGAAAGCCCCGTGGGTGACCCCGGCCCCAGCCCCTCACAGTCACGGCCCTTACCCGGCAGAGCCTGCACCTCTGCAGGGGGCTCGGAATCGGAGACGGGAGGGAAACGGCCTGACCCAAACTCAGAGCGTCCTGGCAAAGCAGAACCGAAACCCGAGTCTGCCCTTCCCCGGGCTGAGAGCCCCGAAACGCAGAGATGACCCCACTCTGCTGTAATCGGGACATCCAGGACGTAAGGGGCCTCCCGGGCTCTGTGTCCCCCAAATGGAGGAGGCAGGGGGGAAGGCACAGCCAAGGGGACAGAGGAGAAGCCCCCGGCCAGGCACCTGTGTCTGACCCCCACACTTGGAGGAGACGCCCTCAGCACCTGGACTGTGAGCCCCACATTTGGAGCAGCCCTCGCCCACCCCACGCCCCTGGGTCTGACCCCACTCCTGGACTCTGTGGCTCCACCCTGTGCCCAGCTCCCGGTATGGGTGCCCAGGACAGGCCCCTGAGTTGAAGGGATGGGGCGACCTGAGCCCGGGGGGCTTGGCCCGGCAGAGGGGCACCTGGAAAGGCAGGTCCACGGCCTCGTGGGTGGGCCCAGGGCCCCTGAGAGCCCGCAGCACCCGGAGGCCTCCGGGAACCACCGGGTGTGGGGACCGCAGCACGGGCGGGGGTGTCTGCGCCAACTCGGGGCTTTGTGGCCCTCGTGGGGGGCTCCCCTCAAAGACAAACCCGAGTTGAGTTTGCAGACGACAGCGTTTTATTCAGCACCAAAGTTTTACTGTGCAAAGGAAGTAGCTTCGGGGCTCTAGAGATGGCAAAAGGTCTTCACGGACTGCAGTCACTTGCCTCCTGCTGATGGGACGAGGGTTGGCGGTCGGGGCAGGGGGGCTTCATTCCTTATCGGGTCAGACGTCACGAACCAGGGCTTGACTGGCTGCCCCTTGGTGGGGACTTCAAATTTCAAAAGACGAAGAGGAAACTCCTGGGGGGATTGAAGGAGGAGGCAGGGGTAGGTCTTTGGCTCTGAGGGGTCCCCAGAGCTTTCTCTAGAGAACCTTATCACCCCGCGCTTGCCCTCCAGGGAGGGGTGCAGCGATCTGTCTATTGACCAGCTGACTTGCCACCTGTTTACTGACCCATCTACGCACACGCATAGCGGCAGCCTCCTGGCCTCATCGTGGGTATTTCCCCTCCAGCCTCGGACGAAGCCGTTTCCACGCTTTCCCAGCTCCGGGCACCCGGACACCCTTGTTGGTGGAAGACGGGCCGCGCGGCCTCCGTGCGCAGGCGCGAGATGGCACCAGGGGGCGCTGCCGGCCCAGCAAAGCCCGTGGCAGGCGCGGAGCCAGGGAGCGGCGGGGAGTGCAGGGAGCCCCGGGGAGTGGGGAGCCGGAGGCCGCCGGCGGGAAGGGGCACTTCATGTTGGGTGACCCGGGCCTCCAATCTGCGGGGGCCAGGCGGGAGACACCTGCACACTCGCACATGCACACAGCTCACACGTGCACACACACATACACAGATGCATGTGTACCCAGAAATGTGCACATGCTCACAAACAGGTGCACGCACTCATATACAAAGTCACGTGCACCTGTGCACAAAACATGTGCATGCACACACTCACACAGGCACACACACCAGACACACACACACACATACAGATATATGCACACCCACACATGTGCACACACTTACAAAGACGTGTGCAGGCACTCACACACAGACACACGCACACACACTCATGCACGCGGCAGGGGCCCACACCCTGCCCTGGTGGACGGGCCTTCCGTGGAGTGACTGGACAGAATCCAGGACGGCGAGAGGAGACGGCGCTGGTATGTCCCCCGTCCCTCGTCTGCCTCGTCTAGCCTTTTCCCTGTTCCTCTGGAGCCTGAGGGGGGACGGGCACTCACCCTCTGCCCCACCCAGCCCGTCAAAAGACAGCGGCAGCGTGTGGCTGCAGTGTCGTCGTGTGTCCCCCACCCCTGTCCAGAGACGGCCACGTCAAGGGTGGGGGGTGAGAAAGCAACCCAGGTTGAGGGGGGACCCCACTGGACCCCACAGACGACAGGCACATCTGGCTCCACGCTGTGCTCTGCAAGGACCCGGGGGTCTCCCCAGGAGAGTGGACGCAGCGAGCCCTCCACCCGGCGGAGTCCCTGAAATGCGAAGGGCCGTGAGCCACCACCCCGCTCTCTGCCTGTGCGTCCCCAGAGCCGACCCGGGTCTCCAGGCTCCGGGGGTCCCCCTGCGTGGGGACAGCCTTTCACTCCCGGCACCCCTTCCCCTCCCCCTCCCACCCCAACCTAAAGCCCCAAGCCCCTCCCTCTGCGGCCCCTCCCCCACTGCTGCCCCAGCTCTGACCGCGGCCCAGTGGGGGCCTGGGGTGGGCCGGGGAGTGCTCCACATGTGCGGCCCCCACCCCCTGCCTGCACCCACTGCACACGCCCAGGAACACACGAGGCGGCCAGGAGGCCAGGACGGCCCCGTGGGGGTCCCCATGGAGGGCTTCCTCGTCTCTCCCACCCCATGTCACCCCTGAATCCCTCAGTGACAACCTGCTCCTTCCCAAGCACAGCACAGGCCCAGACGCTCCCACAGAGCCAGCAAGAGGGTGCGGGGCAGCTGCAGGGCAGGTTGGGGCAGTGAAGGGCAGTGAGGGGCAGTGGGGGGCAGGTTGGGGCAGTGAGGGGCAGTGGGGGGCAGGTGGCTCAGGTTGGGGGTCAATGGGGAACAGTGGGGGCAGCTGGGGGGCAGCTGCAGGGCAGGTTGGGGCAGGGGGGGCAGTGAGGGGCAGTGGGGGGCAGGTTGGAGCAGGGGGGGCAGCTGGGAGGCAGGTGGCTCAGGTTGGGGGTCAATGGGGAACAGTGGGGGCAGCTGGGGGGCAGCTGGAGGCAGGTTGGGGCAGTGGAGGGACACACATAGGACTGAACCCTCTCCCACTCCCCTGTTCCAGAACCCTCCATGGGCATGACCATGAGCTTCCTGCGGAGGCCCCTCCCCAACGCCTGGCCCCCACCGACAGGTGCCCACCCCTCCGGAGCAGCTCTGCGGCCCGCACACCCTCCCCCACAGGATTCCCGGCCCCGCCCCCTCCCCTCATCCCCACTGCCCTGCGGGCACGCGTGAGCTTCCTGGAATCCCCGCCGCTCCCCAAAACCCCAAGAAGGAATCCATTCACCTCCGCCAGCCTCGCTCCCCGCTAGGTGGGCCCTGCTCCCCGGCCCTTCCCCGAGGACGGTGGCCTGGTGGTCCCGCCGTGTTGGGGTCTCCCCATCGTGCCTGTGGGGTGCCCTCCCCTCCGTTCTGCCTGGTCCCCACCCGTGCCCCTCGACTCCCAGGAGGGGCGCCGGCGCAAGTGGGCTGGGGACCCCCCTCCCCTCCCACAGAACAAGCTGCCCCTACATCGAATGCGTAGCTGTGTAAACACACACATATTCCTTCAAATAAAACTGGAATGAAACTTGAATATACTTCCTTACTTGTATCATGATTTTCCCAGGCTATCAGAAATTCCTCCAAAAACGCTGTGTTAACAATTGCCAGATATTACATGATTTGAATTCGCCAAGATCTATTGAACCTCTTGCACAATGTTTGAAATTTAGGCATTTTTGTTTCAGTCTTTGGATTTCTTTATTTTACTAATACAGTATATAAAGAATGTTGCAATGATTTTTTTTTTTTTTTTTGCATTTAACTGTTTGCTCATCCATATAATCCCTGGTAGGCAAACTTACCTAGTAATTTAATAATAAAGCATGGTCAATATTTCAGGTTTTGTGGGCCTCTGGTCCCTGTCACAGGCTTGTTGGTTTTTACAACCCTTTAAAAGTGTGAAACCATCTTAGCTCCTGGGCCATAAAACAGGCCTGATCACGATCCCTGACAGTAGAATTGCGAGGCGGGTAAAAATGTTTGCAATGTAAAGGCTTTGGTACATATTGCCTCACTTTAAAAAATTTTTGCATCGAGTTATGATTTCAAACTCATACCTTGGAGCGCCCTCGAGAAACGCACATTAGGAGCTGGGTTGCACCGCTGAGCGGGGGTCTGTCCCCCTCCTCAGGCTCCAGAGACAACAGAAGTTCTGACCTATTTTGCAAACAAAGGCTTACATGGCAAAAACCATAGCAAACAAAAACTGCTTCACAACACAAACATTTGCTGCATGTAACCATGAAGTGTATGTTGTGTTAACTCTGGGGTTCGGCGCCCGGATGGCGTGGGGGCCTGCCTGGCAGGACGGAGGGAGGAGCCTGTCGTGGAGCCCACCCTCTCGCAGGCCCTGCCCGGCCCCGGGGGGCTTAGGAGCCGAGGCCCAGACTTGGGGAGGGGGGCTGAGGGAGAGGGCAGGGTGGGGGCCTCCGGGCAGCCCACGCAGGCTCTGGGGCATCCAGGGGATGGGGGGCGTTGCCTTCAGAGCACCCCAGAGACTGACACCGGCGGGCTGCAGGGAGGCGGTGGGTGGAGGAAGGTGCTGGGACCTCAGCTCCCTGCAGCCGCGGGCCAGCCAGGAGCACAGGGACTGCGACTGAGCCCCTGGTTTGCCCTCCCTGGTGGAGACAGCTGCCTCCTTGTTCACGTCTTTCCTTGAGGACTGAGGTGGAGCCTTTGGGGCGAGCCCTGGGCAGGTGCAGGTGGAGAGGGGGCCCGTCTGCCCTGTGGGGTTCCTGAGTGGGGAACCAGCCCCCAGCGAGGGGCTTGACTGTTTTTCTGCAGGTGCCTTAGCCCCTCACAGCCCTTTGGGTGCACAGGCCAGTCTGCTCTGCTGCCTGCAGCACCAGGCCCTGGGCTGGAGGGGCCCGGCCAGCGGGCTTGGGGGGTCAGCAGCCACTGACGGCTGCAGCGTGTCCAGGACAGACCCCGAGGGGAGGGCACCCCACAGGCGCAACGGGGAGACCCCAACACGGTGGGACCACCAGGCCGCCATCCTCAGGGAGGGCTGGGGAGCAGGGCTCGATGCACCGGGAATACTGAAAAGCCCCACAGGATTCATGCCGACAGGGACTGTGGACAGGGAGCAGGCTCAGGACAAACGCAGACGGGCATGGCGCCGGCCCTTCGGGTCCAGGCTGCGCCAGCCGCTGCCGTCCTGGCCCACGGCCTCACGGTGGCACCACGACAGACGCTGGCCCAGCCCTCGGGAGGGTGGGTTCCGGCAGACATATTTCATTCATTCTTTCCCAGAGACGACGTCAAGTTGAAATCAAGTCACACACACTCAGCCCTGTAGAGCCAGGTAAGAGAAGAGTCAGGGCAGTAGGAGTAAAGCTCTGTTTAAATCTCAAACTTCATTTCCTGCATCACCTTTTTAAAATGACTCCATAAAATTGCTACATCAGCTAGTCTTTAATGCACAGAAAGACGCTCAACACATCATTGAGAGAAAATTGCAGAGAATTTGAGAAAATCGAGAAGGGGCCAGGAGAGCTGCTCTGGTGGGTGTGCACCCCTCTGGCACGTGCCCCGGGCTCCAGGGAGAGTTACCCTGGGCTGAGCTGGGTGGACGGAGAGAAGCAGGGGCAGAGGCCACTCGCTGAGAGCCCTGCCCAGCCCCGGGCCATCCTCACTGGGGGCTGGTTCCCACGCAGGAACCCCAGGGGCAGACGGGCCCTGACTCTCCACCTGCACCTGCCCGGGGCTCGCTGGAGGAGCCCTTCTGTGGGTTCTCACACCTGCCTCTGACACCTGTCTCCAGACAAGAGAAGACTGTGGGGGCAAGAGGTTGCCCAAGTAGGCCCTGATTGCCTAAGCACGGGGACCAAGCCACACCCCCAGGCACCCCCACACCCCCAGGCACCCCCAGGTGGTGGCAGTGGGCACACTGAGCAGTGCCCTCCTGGGTCCAAGGCAGGAGGGCAGGGTGGATGGCTGAGGGGCAGGCAGGGGGCACTTGCACCCACTGTGGGCAGCTGGTCCAGTGCCAGTTCCCCAAGACAAGGGAGTGAACCTCAGCCCTGCCTACGTGGGAGGGCAGCTGCCCCGGGTGAAGGAGGCACCTGCAGGACAGACAGCCACACTGTGCACATTGTTTGGGGGCCTCTGGGGTCTCAAAGGCCCACAGCAGCAGCCATTATCACTGCACAAACACGGGGAGCAACGACTTCCGCTCCAGGGGTGCAGTGCATGCCCAACCAAGGAGGAGGGTCTCCCTGAGCAGGTTTTGCACACGGAGAGGCCACGGCCCCCCACACGATTCCTGGGAAAGCTTGGCTGACTCCCGGCAGCATCCCACACTGTTAGATGAGAACCTGGCCGAAACAAAGAGTACAAGGTTTTCCCCTTTTTGTTTCTGTCGTATTCTCCTCTAGTATCCTTGCAGTTACAGATTCTTTCATTTACCAATGATACATTTCCTTAGAGGTTACAGATCACAATATGCATCCTTCACTACAGTCTATTGTTTTTCCTTGGATGGTGCAAGGAACTTGAAACACTTTAATATCACTTACTTCCCCTTCATCTTAAATGGTATTGTTTTATGTCTTTTCATACTTAATATATTTTAACCCAATAAGATGTTATTATTATGGTTTATGATTAGTATTTATATGTATCCTCATATTTACCCACTCTTAAGCTCTTCATCTTTACTACATCTCTGAGTTTCCACATTAGATCATTTGCCTTTGGCATTTCCGGAATGCAATGATGGGTTTAACTATAGTTTAGATATAACTGAGGAAAGATTTAGTCAACTGGAAAACGGGTCAGAAAAAAATGAATCCTAGAAACATAAGAACTAAAAATAGAGAAAAGACGGCAAGTGAGGGAAAAAACCTCTCAGTTTTTGTTTATGCAAAAATCTTTAAATTACCCTAATTTTTGAAGAATTTTTTGTTAAATATAAATATCTAGATTGGCAATTATATTGTTTTAGCAGTTAAATATTTCCCTTAGTGCTCACCTGTTGGTGAAAACAAACTCAGTCTCTTCTGTAAATGTCATTATTTTGCCATCATTTTGAAGGATGTATTTTTATGGATACAGGGCTCTTGATGTCAAATATTTTATTTCAGCATTTTGAAGTATTATTCCACTTTTTAACTTCTATTGTTTCTTTTGAGAAGTTAGCTGTTGGTTATGTGCTTGCTCCTTTAAAGACGATAGTGTGTTTTCCTCTGGATGCTTTTAAGATTTCATCTTGTTCAGTAATTTTACATAATGTGGATGATGTGGAAGGGT